>NW_027521212.1:0-110199 GCF_052094955.1 Ictidomys tridecemlineatus
GACTGGGATGCAGTAGGATAGTTACAGAGAGCCAAGGATAGAGACTTTGGTGCAGAAGAAATGTTGCAGAGAGCAGAGGTTAGAGACTGGGGTGCAGAAGGACTGTAGCAGAGAGCAGAGGTTTGGAGACTGGGGTGTAGAAGGACTGTTGCAGAGAGCAGAGGTTGGAAACTGAGGTGCAAAAGGACTGTTACAGAGAGCAGAGATTTTAGACTAGGGTGGAGAATAACTGATACAGAAAGTAGAATTTGAAGACTGGGGTGCAGAAAGACTGTTACAGACAGCAGAGTTTATAGCCTGGGGTGCAGAAGGACAGCTGCAGAGAACAGAGGTTGGATACTGGGGTGCACAACGTCCGTTGCAGAGAGATAATTTTAGAGACTGAGGTGCAGAATGACTGTTGCAGAGAGCAAAGTTTGGAGAACGGGGTGCAGAAGTATCTTACAGAGAGCAGACGTTAGAGACTGGGATGCAGAAGGATAATTGCAGTGAGCAGAGGTTGAAGACTGGGGTGTAGAAGGACTTTTGAAGAGAACAGATGTTGGAGACTGGGGTGCAGAAGGCCTGTTACAGACAGCAGAGTTTGGAGATGGGGCTGCAGAAAACCTGTTACAGAGAGCAGATGTTGAAGACTGGGGTGCAGAATGATTGTTACAAATAGCACAGTTTGGAGACAGTTGTTTAGAAGGATTGTTGCAGAGAGCAGAGGTTGGAGACTGGGGTGCAGAAGGACTGTTGCAGAGAGCAGAGTTTGGAGACTGAGTTGAAGAAGGATCATTGAAGAGAGAAGGGTTGGAGACTGGGATGCAGAAGGCCTGTTACAGAGAGCAGAGTTTGGAGACTGGGGTGAAGAACGCCTGTTAAAAAGAGCAGAGGTTGGAGACTGGGGTGCAGAAAGACCGTTGCAGAGAGCACAGTTTGAAGACTGGGGTGCAGAAGGCCTGTTACAGTGAGTAGAGTTTGAAGACTGGGGTGCAGATGGCCTGTTACAGAGTGCAGAGTTTGGACACTGGGTTGCAGAAGACTGTTACAGAGAGCAGCGTTTGGAGAATGGGTTGCAGAAGGATCTTACAGAGAGCAGAGGTTGGAGACTGAGGTGCAGAAGGACTTTTACAGAAAGTAGAGGGTGGAGACTGGGGTGCAGAAGGAGTGTTACAGAAGCAGAGTTTGGAGATTGGGGCTCAGAAGAACCGTTACTGAGAGCAGAGGTTAGAGACAGGGGTCCAGAAGGACTGTTTCAGAAAGCAGAATTTGGAGACTGAGGTGCAGAAGGACAGCTTCAGAGAACAGAGGTTGGATACTTGGGTGCACAAGGGCCGTTGCAGAGAGATAAGGATGGAGACTGAGGTGCAGAATGAATGTTACAGAGAGCAAAGTTTGGAGAACGGGGTGCAGAAGTATCTTACAGAGAGCAGACATTGGAGACTGGGATGCAGAAGGATCGTTGCAGAGAGCAGAGGGGGGAGACTGGGGTGTAGAAGGACTGTTGCAGAGAGCAGAGGTTGGAGACTGAGGTGCAGAAGGACGGTTACAGAGAGCAGACATTTTAGACTGGGGTGCAGAATAACTGATACGGAAAGTAGAGTTTGCAGACTGGGGTGCAAAAAGACTGTTACAGACAGCAGAGTTTGTAGCCTGGGGTGCAGAAGGACAGCTGCAGAGAACAGAGGTTGGATATTGGGGTGCACAAGGGCCGTTGCAGAGAGATACGTTTGGAGACTGAGGTGCAGAATGACTGTTACAGAGAGCAAAGTTTGGAGAACGGGGTGCAGAAGTATCTTACAGAGAGCAGACATTGAAGACTGGATTGTAGAAGGATCGGTGTAGAGAGCAGAGGTTGGAGACTGGGGTATAGAAGGACTTTTGAAGAGAACAGAGGTTGGAGACTGGGGTGCAGAAGGCCTGTTACAGACAGCAGAGTTTGGAGACTGGGTTGCAGAAAACCTGTTACAGAGAGCAGATGTTGGAGACTGGGGTGCAGAAGGATTGTTACAAATAGCACAGTTTGGAGACTGTTGTTTAGAAGGATTGTTGCAGAGAGCAAAAGTTTCAGACTGAGGCTTAGAAGAACTATTACAGAGAGCAGAGTTTGGAAATTGGGGTATAGAGATACCGTTATAGAAAGAAGAGCTTGGAGACTGCCATACAGAAGGACTGTTACAGAGCAGAGTTTGTAGACGGGGTGCAGAAGGACCTTTGCAGAGAGCAGGTGTTTGAGACAGAGATGCAGAAGGATTGTTACAGAGCGCAGAGATTGGAGACTCGGTAGAAGAAAAAGGACTTTTATAAGGAGTAGAGTTTGAAGACTGGGTAGAAGAAGGATCGTTGCAGAGAGCAGATGTTGGAGACTGGGGTGCAGAAGGACTGTTACAGAGAGCACAGGTTGGACACCTGGGTGCAGAAGGATCTTTGCAGAGAGAAGAGGTTGGAAACAAAGGAGCAGAAGGATTGTTACACAGAGAAGATTTTGGTTACTGGGGTGTAAAATGACTGATACAGAGAGCAGATGTTGAAGACTGGGGTGCAGAAGTACTTTAGCAGAGAGCAGAGTTTGGAGACTGGGGTGCAGAAGGACTGTTTCAGAGAGCAGATATTGGATCCTGGGGTAGAGAAGGACTGTTACAGAGAGCAGAGTTTGGAGACTGGGGTGCAGAAAGATCGTTGCAGAGAGCACAGTTTGAAGACTGGGGTGCAGAAGGCCTGTTACAGTTAGCAGAGTTTGAAGACTGGGGTGCAGAACGCCTGTTACAGAGTGCAGAATTTGGAGACTGGGTTGCAGAAGACTGTTACAGAGAGCAGCGTTTGGAGAATGGGTTGCAGAAGGATCTTACAGAGAGCAGAGTTTGGAGACTGAGTTGCAGAAAGACTTTTACAGAAAGTAGAGGGTGGAGACTGGGGTGCAGAAGGAGTGTTGCAGAGAGCAGAGTTTGGATATTGGGGCTCAGAAAAACTGTTACTGAGAGCAGAGGTTGGAGACAGGGGTTCAGAAGGACTGTTTCAGAAAGCAGAGTTTGGAGACTGGGGTGCAGAAGGACAGCTGCAGAGAACAGAGGTTGGATACTGGGGTGCACAAGGGCCGTTGCAGAGAGATAAGTTTGGAGACAGAGGTGCAGAATGACTGTTACAGAGAGCAAAGTTTGTAGAACGGGGTGCAGAAGTATCTTACAGAGAGCAGACATTGAAGACTGGATTGCAGAAGGATCGTTGTAGAGAGCAGAGGTTGGAGACTGGGGTATAGAAGGACTTTTGAAGAGAACAGAGGTTGGAGACTGGGGTGCAGAAGGCCTGTTACAGACAGCAGAGTTTGGAGACTGGGTTGCAGAAAACCTGTTACAGAGAGCAGATGTTGGAGACTGGGGTGCAGAAGGATTGTTACAAATAGCACAGTTTGGAGACTGTTGTTTAGAAGGATTGTTGCAGAGAGCAAAAGTTTCAGACTGAGGCTTAGAAGAACTATTACAGAGAGCAGAGTTTGGAAATTGGGGTATAGAGAGACCATTATAGAAAGAAGAGCTTGGAGACTGCCATACAGAAGGACTGTTACAGAGCAGAGTTTGTAGACGGGGTGCAGAAGGACCTTTGCAGAGAGTAGGTGTTTGAGACAGAGATGCAGAAGGATTGTTACAGAGCGCAGAGATTGGAGACTCGGTAGAAGAAAAAGGACTTTTACAGGGAGCAGAGTTTGAAGACTGGGTAGAAGAAGGATCATTGCAGAGAGCAGATGTTGGAGACTGGGGTGCAGAAGGTCTGTTACAGAGAGCACAGGTTGGAGACCTGGGTTCAGAAGGATCGTTGCAGAGAGAAGAGGTTGGAAACAAAGGAGCAGAAGGATTGTTACACAGAGAAGATTTTGGTTACTGGGGTGTAAAATGACTGATACAGAGAGCAGATGTTGAAGACTGGGGTGCAGAAGTACTTTAGCAGAGAGCAGAGTTTGGAGACTGGGGTGCAGAAGGACTGTTTCAGAGAGCAGAGTTTGGAGACTGGGGTAGAGAAGGACTGTTACAGAGAGCAGAGTTTGGAGACTGGGGTGCAGAAGGCCTGTTACAGAGTGCAGAATTTGGAGACTGGGTTGCAGAAGACTGTTACAGAGAGCACCGTTTGGAGAATGGGTTGCAGAAGGATCTTACAGAGAGCAGAGGTTGGAGACTGAGGTGCAGAAAGACTTTTACAGAAAGTAGAGGGTGGAGACTGGGGTGCAGAAGGAGTGTTGCAGAGAGCAGAGTTTGGAGATTGGGGCTCAGAAGAACTGTTACTGAGAGCAGAGGTTGGAGACAGGGGTTCAGAAGGACTGTTTCAGAAAGCAGAGTTTGGAGACTGAGATGCAGAAGGACAGCTGCAGAGAACAGAGGTTGGATACTGGGGTGCACAAGGGCCGTTGCAGAGAGATAAGTTTAGAGACTGAGGTGCAGAATGACTGTTACAGAGAGCAAAGTTTGGAGAACGGGGTGCAGAAGTATGTTACAGAGAGTAGACGTTGGAGACTGGGATGCAGAAGGATCGTTTCAGTGAGCAGAGGGTGGAGACTGGGGTGTAGAAGGACTGTTGCAGAGAGCAGAGTTTGGAGACTGAGGTGCAGAAAGACTGTTACAGAGAGCAGAGATTTTAGACTGGGGTGCAGAATAACTGATACGGAAAGTCGAGTTTGAAGACTGGGGTGCAGAAGACTGTTACAGACAGCAGAGTTTGTAGCCTGGGGTGCAGAAGGACAGCTGCAGAGAACAGAGGTTGGATACTGGGGTGCACAAGGGCCGTTGCAGAGAGATAAGTTTGGAGACTGAGGTGCAGAATGACTGTTAGAGAGAGCAAAGTTTGAAGAACGGGGTGCAGAAGTATCTTACAGAGAGCAGACGTTGGAGACTGGAATGCAGAAAGATCGTTGCAGAGAGCAGAGGTTGGAGACTGGGGTGTAGAAGGACTTTTCAAGAAAACAGAGGTTGGAGACTGGGGTGCAGGAGGCCTGTTACAGACAGCAGAGTTTGGAGACTGGGTTGCAAAAAACCTGTTACAGAGACCAGATGTTGGAGACTGGGGTGCAGAAAAATTGTTACAAATAGCACAGTTTGGAGACTGTTTAGAAGGATTGTTGCAGAGAACAAAAGTTTCAGACTGAGGCTTAGAAGAACTATTACAGAGAGCAGAGTTTGGAAATTGGGTTATAGAGAGACCGTTATAGAAAGAAGAGCTTGGAGACTGTCGTACAGAAGGACTGTTACAGAGCAGAGTTTTAGACGGGGTGCAGAAAGACCTTTGCAGAGAGCAGGTGTTTGAGACAGAGATGCAGAAGGATTGTTACATAGCGCAGAGATTGGAGAATGGGTAGAAGAAAAAGGACTTTTATAGGGAGCAGAGTTTGAAGACTGGGTTGAAGAATGATTACTGCAGAGAGCAGATGTTGGAGACTGGGGTGCAGAAGGACTGTTAAGAGAGCACAGGTTGGAGACCTGGGTGCAGAAGGATCGTTGCAGAGAGAAGAGGTTGGAAACAAAGGAGCAGAAGGATTGTTACACAGAGAAGATTTTGGTTACTGGGGTGTAAAATGACTGATACAGAGAGCAGATGTTGAAGACTGGGTTGCAGAAGTACTTTAGCAGAGAGCAGAGTTTGGAGACTGGGGTACGGAAGGGCTGTTTCAGAGAACAGAGTGTGGAGACTGGGGTGCAGAAGATCCGTTGCAGAGAACAGAGGTTGGAAAGTGAGGTGTAGAAGGATTGTTACAGAGAGCAGAGGTTGGAGACTGGGGTAGAGAAGGATTGTTGCAGAGAGCAGAGTTTGGAGACTGAGGTGAAGAAGGATCGTTGAAGAGAGAAGAGGTTGGAGATTGGGATACAGAAGGCCTGTTACAGAGAGCAGAGTTTGGAGATTGGGGTGAAGAACACCTGTTAAAAAGAGCAGAGTTTGGAGACTGGGGTTCAGAAAGACTGTTAACGATAGCACAATTTCGAGACTGGGTTGCAGAAGGATCTTACACAGAGCATTTTGTAGACTGAGGTTCTGAAGGACTGTTACAGAGAGCAAAGTTTGGAAACTCAGGTACAGAAGGATTTTTGCAGAGAGCCGAGTTTTCAGACTGAGGTGCAGGAGGACTGTTTCAGAGAGCAGATATTGGATCCTGGGGTAGAGAAGGACTGTTACAGAGAGCAGAGTTTGGAGACTGGGGTGCAGAAAGATCGTTGCAGAGAGCACAGTTTGAAGACTGTGGTGCAGAAGGCCTGTTACAGTGAGCAGAGTTTGAAGACTGGGGTGAGATGGCCTGTTAGAGAGTGCAGAGTTTGGAGACTGGGTTGCAGAAGACTGTTACAGAGAGCAGCGTTTGGAGAATGGGTTGCAGAAGGATCTTATAGAGAGCAGAGGTTGGAGACTGAGGTGATGAAGGACTTTTACAGAAAGTACAGGGTGGAGACTGGGGTGCAGAAGGAGTGTTACAGACAGCAGAGTTTGGAGATTGGGGCTCAGAAGAACTGTTACTGAGAGCAGAGGTTGGAGACAGGGGTCCAGAAGGACTGTTTCAGAAAGCAGAGTTTGGAGACTGAGGTGCAGAAGGACAGCTGCAGAGAACAGAGGTTGGATACTTGGGTGCACAAGGGCCGTTGCAGAGAGATAAGGTTGGAGACTGAGGTGCAGAATTACTGTTACAGAGAGCAGAGATTTTAGACTGGGGTTCAGAATAACTGATACGAAAGTAGAGTTTGAAGACTGGGGTGCAGAAAGACTGTTGCAGACAGCAGAGTTTCTAGCCTGGTGTGCAGAAGGACAGCTGCAGTGAACAGAGGTTGGATACTGGGGTGCACAAGGGCCGTTGCAGAGAGATAAGTTTGGAGACTGAGGTGCAGAATGACTGTTACAGAGAGCAAAGTTTGGAGAACGGGGTGCAGAAGTATCTTACAGTGAGCAGACGTTGAAGACTGGGATGCAGAAGGATCGTTGCAGAGAGCAGAGGTTGGAGACTGGGGTGTCGAATGACTTTTGAAGAGAACAGAGGTTGGAGACTGGAGTGCAGAAGGCCTGTTACAGACAGCAGAGTTTGAAGACTGGGTTGCAGAAAACCTGTTACAGAGAGCAGTTGTTGGAGACTGGGGTGCAGAAAGATTGTTACAAATAGCACATTTTGGAGACTGTTGTTTAGAAGGATTGTTGCAGAGAGCAAAAGTTTCAGACTGAGGCTTAGAAGAACTATTACAGAGAGCAGAGTTTGGAAAT
Source organism: Ictidomys tridecemlineatus (assembly GCF_052094955.1). Taxonomy (NCBI): domain Eukaryota; kingdom Metazoa; phylum Chordata; class Mammalia; order Rodentia; family Sciuridae; genus Ictidomys; species Ictidomys tridecemlineatus. Next base: position 7,201 of record NW_027521212.1, read on the forward strand.
TCGCGTATAGAGAGACCGTTATAGAAAGAAGAGCTTGGAGACTGCCGTACAGAAGGACTGTTACAGAGCAGAGTTTGTAGACGGGTGCAGAAGGACCTTTGCAGAGAGCAGGTGTTTGAGACTGAGATGCAGAAGGATTGTTACAGAGCGCAGAGATTGGAGACTCGGTAGAAGAAAAAGGACTTTTACAGGGAGTACAGTTTGAAGACTGGGTAGAAGAAGGATCGTTGCAGAGAGCAGATGTTGGAGACTGGGGTGCAGAAGGACTGTTACAGAGAGCACAGAGTGGAGACCTGGGTTCAGAAGGATCGTTGCAGAGAGAAGAGGTTGGAAACAAAGGAGCAGAAGGATTGTTACACAGAGAAGATTTTGGTTACTGGGGTGTAAAATGACTGATACAGAGAGCAGATGTTGAAGACTGGGGTGCAGAAGTACTTTAGCAGAGAGCAGAGTTTGGAGACTGGGGTGCAGAAGGACTGTTGCAGAGAACACAGTGTGGAGACTGGGGTGCAGAAGATCCGTTGCAGAGAGCAGAGGTTGGAGAGTGAGGTGCAGAAGGATTGTTACAGAGAGCAGAGGTTGGAGACTGGGGTGCAGAAGGACTGTTGCAGAGAGCAGAGTTTGGAGACTGAGGTGAAGAAGGATCGTTGAAGAGAGAAGGGTTGGAGACTGGGATACAGAAGGCCTGTTACAGAGAGCAGAGTTTGGAGACTGGGGTGAAGAATGCCTGTTAAAAAGAGCAGAGTTTTTAGACTGGGGTTCAGAAGGACTGTTAACGATAGCACAATTTCGAGACTGGGTTGCAGAAGGATCTTACACAGAGCATTTTGTAGACTGAGGTTCTGAAGGACTGTTACAGAGAGCAAAGTTTGGAAACTCAGGTGCAGAAGGATTTTTGCAGAGAGCCGAGTTTTCAGACTGAGGTGCAGAAGGACTGTTTCAGAGAGCAGATATTGGATCCTGGGGTAGAGAAGGACTGTTACAGAGAGCAGAGTTTGGAGACTGGGGTGCAGAAAGATCGTTGCAGAGAGCACAGCTTGAAGACTGTGGTGCAGAAGGCCTGTTACAGTGAGCAGAGTTTGAAGACTGGGGTGCAGATGGCCTGTTACAGAGTGCAGAATTTGGAGACTGGGTTGCAGAAGACTGTTACAGAGAGCAGCGTTTGGAGAATGGGTTGCAGAAGGATCTTACAGAGAGCAGAGGTTGGAGACTGAGGTGCAGAAGGACTTTTACAGAAAGTAGAGGGTGGAGACTGGGGTGCAGAAGGAGTGTTACAGACAGCAGAGTTTGGAGATTGGGGCTCAGAAGAACTGTTACTGAGAGCAGAGGTTGGAGACAGGGGTCCAGAAGGACTGTTTCAGAAAGCAGAGTTTGGAGACTGAGGTGCAGAAGGACTGTTCCAGAGAGTAGATTTTGGAAACTTGGATGTAGAAGGACCATTGCAGAGAGGAAAGTTTGGAGTTTGGGGAGAAGACGGATCGTTGCAGAGAGCAGATGTTTGATACTGGGTGCAGAAGGACTATTAAAGAGAGCAGAGGTTGGAGACTGAGGTGCAGAAAGATCATTTCTGAGTCCAGAGATTTGAGACTGGGATGCAGATGGACTGTTACAGATTGCAGAACTTGGAGACTTAAGTGCAGAAGGACGTTTACAGGAAGGAGAGGTTGAAGACTGGGGTGCAAAAGGATTCTTACAGAGAGGAGAGGATGAAGACTGGGGTGCAGAAAAATCGTTGCAGAGAGCAGAGGTTGGAGAATGAGGTGCAGAAGGATCGCTACAGAGAGCAGAGTTTGGAGACCTGGGTGCAGCAGGACAGTTACAGAGAGCACAGGTTGGAGACTTGGGTTCAGAAAAAATGTTGCAGAGAGCAGAGGTTGGAGACTGGGGTGCAATAAGCCTGTTACAGAAAGCAGAGGTTGGAGACTGAGGTGCAGAAGGACTGTTACAGTGAGCAGAGGTTGGAGACTGAGGTGCAGCAGGATTGGTACAGAGAGAAGAGTTTGGAGACTAGGTGTAGAAGGACTGTTATAGAGTGCAGAGTTTGGAAACTCTGGTGCAGAAGGATCGTTCCAGAGAGCAGAGGTTTGAAACTGAGATGCAGAAGGATCGTTACAGAGAGCACAGGTTGGAGACTAGGGTCAGAAAGACAGTTACACAGAGCACAGTTTGGAGACTGGGGTGCAGAAGAAATGTTGCAGTGAGCAGAGAATGAAGACTGCGTTACAGAAATACTGTTACAAAGAGCAGAGGGTGGAGAGTGGGGTGAAGAAGAAATGTCACCTAGAGCAGAAATTGAATACTGGGGTGCAGAAGGATGTTACAGAGAGCAGATGCTGGAGACTGGGGTCAGAAGGACTGTTGCAGAGAACAGATGGTGGAGACTGGGGTGCAGAAGGATCATTGCAGAGAGCAGAAGTTGGAGACTTAGGTGCAGAAGGATCACTACAGAGAGCAGAGTTTGGAGACCGGGGTGTAGTAGGATAGTTACAGAGAGCACAGGTTGGAGACTGGGGTGCAGAAGAAATGTTGAAGAGAGCAGAGGTTGGAGACTGGGGTGCAGAAGGACTGTAGCAGAGAGCAGAAGTTGGAGACTGTTGTGTAGAAGGACTGTTGCAGAGAGCAGACGTCGGAGACTGGGATGCAGAAGGATTGAGGCAGAGAGCAGATGTTGGAGACTGGTGTGTAGAAGGACTTTTGCACAGAACAGAGGTTGGAGACTGGGATGCACAAGGACTGTTTTGGAGAGAAGAGTTTGGAGACTGAGGTGCAGAACGACTGTTAAAGAGAGCATAGGTCTTAGACTGGGGTGCAGAATAACTGATACGGAAAGTAGAGTTTGGAGCCTGAGGTGCAGAAGGACTGTTACAGAGAGCAGACATTGTAGCCTGGGGTGTAGAAGGACTGCTGCAGAGAACAGAGTTTGGATACTGGGATGCAGAAGGGCCGTTGAAGAGAGATGAGGTTGGAAACTGAGGTGCAGAATGACTGTTACAGAGAGCAAAGTTAAAATAACGGGTGGCAGAAGGATCTTACAGAGAGCAAATGTTGGAGAGTGAGGTGCAGAAGGACTTTTACAGAGAGCAGAGGTTGGATCCTGGGGTGCAGAAGGACTGTTAGAGAGAGGAGTGGTCGGAAAAAGGGATGCAAAGGGATCTTACAGAGAGCAGAGTCTGGAGACTAGGGTTCAGAAGTACTGTTGCATAGAGTAGAAGTTGGAGATTGAGGTGCAGAAGGATCATTGCAGAGAGAAGAGTTTGGAGACTGGGGTGCAGAAAGACTGTTACAGGGAGCAGAGATTCGAGATTGGTGTGCAGAAGAACTGTTACAGAGAGCAGATGTTAAAGACTAAGGTGCAGAAACCCTGTTACAGAGAACAGAGTTTGGATACTGAGGTGCAGAAGGACTGTTACAGAGAGCAGAGGTTGGAGACTGAGGTGCAGAAGGATTGGTACAGAGAGAAGAGGTTGGAGAGTAAGGTTTAGAAGCACTGTTACAGAGAGCAGAGGTTAGAATATGTAGTGCAGAAGGATCGTTGCAGAGAGCAGAGGTTGGAAACTGAGGTGCAGAAGGATCATTGCAGACAGCAGAGGTTGGAGACAGAGTTGCAGAAGGATCGTTACAGAGAGAAAAGTTTGGAGACTGGGTTCAGAAAGACAGTTACAGAGAGCACAGTTTGGAGACTAGGGTGTAGAAGAAATGTTGCAGTGAGCAGAGATTGGAGACTGGGGTGCTGAAGGCCTGTTACAGAGAGCAGATGTTGGAGACTGGGGTGCAGAAGGACTGTTACAGATAGCACAGTTTATAGACTGGGGTGCAGAAGGATATTATAGAGAGCAGAATTTGGAGACTTAGGTGCAGAAGGACTGTTACAGAAAGCAGAGTTTGGAGACTGTTGCAGGATGATTGTTGCAGAGAGCAGAGTTTTAAGACTTTGGTGCAGAAGGACTGTTGCAGAGAGCAGATGTTCAAGAGTGAGGTGCAGAAGGACTCTTTCAGAGAGCAGAACTTGGAGACTGGAGTGCAGAAGGATACTTGCAGGGAGCAGAGGTTTTAGACTGGTGTGCAGAAGGCCTGTTACATATATCACAGTTTGGAGACTGGTGTGCAGAAGGATATTATAGAGAGCAGAGTTTGGAGACTGAGGTGCAGAAAGACTGGTACAGAGAGCAGAGTTTTCAGACTGAGGTGCAGAAGGACTGTTGCAGAGAGCACATGTTCGAGACTCGGGTGCAGAAAGAGTGTTTCAGAGAGTAGAACTTGGAGACTGGGGTGGAGAAGGATTGTTGCAGAGAGCAGAGGTTGGAGACTGGGGTGCAGAAGGACTATTATAGGGAGCAGAGGTTTTAGACTGGGTGCAGAAGGCCTGGTACAGAGAGCAGAGCTTTGACACTGTGGTGCAGAATGATTGCTGATAGCTGTTGAGCCTCCTTCTGGACACCTTCTTTTCCACACATCCATTAGGCCCTCTCTCCGCACCCTGCTCTCTTTTGGCTTTATGAGCACCTGTGACTTCCACAGTCACTCTAAGCCATGACTCCCAGGCCTATCTCCTGGGAACCTGTTCCGCTGCATCCTGGAATCTCCTCAGGGAGACCCCGAAGGTACCCAGACTCCATGCCCAACTTCTTTTCCTTCTTTTCTCTCCCCAGACACACTCCTTCTCATTTTTTTTATGTTTTAATGAGTGATCCCACTGCCACTCAGCTACCCCACAGACGAGGTGCCCTCTTGTATCCTCTTCACCAGGACTTTAAAGTGCTCCACTCAGGGCTCCTCTTCTCAGCTTTTCCCCAAGCTCCAAATGTCACATCTTCAGTTACCAGATATTTCCTTTTAATCTTGTTTTGGCACCCGATTACTCTCCCAGACTACATGAAGGTATTCTAACAAAAGCACATGGACTGTAGGGAATATTATGGCTTAGAAATAAGGTATCCCCTTACCAAAAGCTCAGGGTCAGCCACAGTAGCAGTGTTCAGAGGTAAAATGATTAGACTGTGAGACTTGTGACCTAATCTGTGGATCCATCCATTTTGTGGGTTAATTATTTGAAAGGCCCACTGTACTGAGAGGAGTGTGGGCAGGTGGAGTGTGGCTGGGTACATGCCCTGGGGAATCACATCTTGTCCCCTGGGAACTGTCTTCTTCCGTCCCCTCCCCCGCGGCAACCTTCTGGCTGCCATGAGCTAGGGACGCTAACCCCCTTGTTCTCTTCCACCTCGGTGTCCCACCTCATCTCAGGCCGGCAGCAATTGGTCAGCTGGCCCAAGACCAAACTTCCAAGCCAGGAGGCCAGAGGGCATCTCCCCCTCTGGGTTGTTTTGGTCAGGCCTCTGGTAATTGTGGCAACCTTGGACTGACCCAGGGAGTAGGTGTTATGAGTGGATTGGACCCACAACCGTTTCCTAAATCCACAGATTCTGTCATTTTCAGAGCTCAAGACATTTACTTCTGGATGGCCTGTTTCCAGCCTGCCCTCACCTAGAATGCGGTCTACTTGTGATTTTTGAGATTCTCCAGCTGTCCTGGTCCTGCCCATTTGCACACCACAGCTAGCTCCTAGGCAGCCAGACCCATGGACCTCCTGCTGGCCACTGAGGAGAGAAGAGAGATTTTCTGAGGACCCTGTTAGAAGTCCACTCTTATTTTTTTTTAAAGACCACACTCAGAGGGCATATTTCAGGCAGTCCTTCACATGCATCTTTGAGAAATCACACTCACAATGATTTTTGTGATTCTCTCCCAGGCTCCAATAACCAGCGCTCTACTCCCTACTTCTCTGAGATCAACTTTTTAGCTTCCACAAAGAAGTGAAAAACTGCTATTTCTCTTTATGTGTCTGGCTTATTTCACTTAATATAATTTCTCCTATGAGCTAGTTTTAAATAGAAACTGCACAACAAATTCTTTTCTGTCAGATTTAAATTTTATTCTGAAGAGATAATTCAAAATGGTCCCATATGTTTATGTAGGAAAATGTTCATTAAAATATTTATAGGACTGGAGATGATCTGAATATTTAGCCAAAGGGGAGAGATTAAGTTTATTTAAGAGAGATGTAAGTTTATTTATCATATCAATAGATGCAGAAAAAGCATTTAACAAAATATAGCACCCCTACCTGTCAAAACAGTAGAAACACTAGAGACAGAAGAAACTTTGTAAAAGCATTGTAAAAGCTATCTATGCTAAACCCAAGGCAGCATCATTCTAAGTGGAGAAAGGTTGAAAGCATTCACTCTAAAAACTGGAAGAAGACAGGGTGCCCCCTCTTTCACCACTTCTATTCAACTTCATCCTTGAAATTGCCAGAGCCATTGGGCAAAAGAAAGAAATTAAAGGTGTACAAATAGGTCAAGAAGAATACAAATCTCACTCTTTGCTAATAGGATCATGTGATCTTAAATTTTTTATTAGAGCATAATAGTTATACATAGAAGTTGGGTTGATTTGGAAAAGATCCTATGTGCATGGAATCTGATTTACTCCATTCAGTCCCCACCCGAAATCTCCCTCCCCTTCTCGCCCCCATTCTCCTTTCTCTACAGATCTTTCCTTGGGTAATTTATCTGTTAATTTCTGACTGGTGCTTTCTACATATACATACAAGTGCAGTCCCCTTTTTTAGACTTCCATGTGCAAATAACATGATCTGCGTAAAGAGTTTTCACATTTCCTCCCTTCCCAAACCGCTCCGCCCTCTCATTCTCTTTCTACTCCACTGATCTTCCCTGTATACTTAAGATAGCCAGTCCAACCCCACTTCATCAACTTCTTTCCTCTATTTTGCTCTGGCCCTGATTATTTCAGCATTGTACAGGAATAGTTAACTTCTGCCTTTCCGAAAACAGACATCAAGATTGATGTAAAATGAGAAAAACTCTACATTGGAAAACACTGAAGGAAACACTGACTTCTTCTGCAGATGATGACTCAGCTTTGTAAATTATTTTTCTTAACATTTGCAATGAAAAGGAACTTCTCCAAAAATCCTATGTTTACATAAAAGGACAAAAGGAGACGAAGATTACTGAGACAGTGAGAAATGACTTCACACCATGATGAGATCCAATGGCTTTCTGTTGGATTCTAGCAATTCTCTGGTTACTCCCACCCACCATCACCCCTGCAAATGTGTGCGGCTCCATGGGTCTGATTTTCTGAGACTAGTCCCACAGGTTATCAGTCTCCAGGCTGCTTTTCATTCGATATTATTTGCCATGTTGCTGCAGATTAACAAGCCTGTTTGTGGTGCTCTCAGTCCATTCTCATCATGGTCTCTTTTTTTCTCTGTTTTGTAGCTATGACAACATTGGAAATGAGCAATCAATCTTTTGTCACTGAATTCATCTTCTTGGGATTTTCCAACCACTCCAACGTACAGGGCTGGTTCTCTCTGCTCTTTCTGGTCATTTACCTGACCAATCTCCTTGGGAACATGCTCATAATAGTGGCCACCAGGGTCAGTCCTACTCTCCACACTCCAATGTACTTTTTCCTCAGCAATTTGAGATTCTTGGACCTCTGCTACACATCCACCACCCTCCCAGTACTGCTGGTGAACTTCTTCTGGGAGAAGAAGGCCATTTCTTGTGAGGGCTGCCTTTCCCAGATCTTCTTCTTGGTGACAAGTGCTGGCACAGAAAGCATCTTACTGGCTGTGTGGCCAGTATGACTGCTGTGTGGCCACCTGCCATCTGCCTCAGTACCCAGTCATCATGAGTGTGAAGGTCTGTGTTAGCCACGTGACTTGGTCCTGGCTGTGTGAGCTGGTCAATTTGGTCACACACACGGTGCTGGCCATCACACTCACTCTGTGTGGGCCCCACCAGATCAGCCACTTTCTCTGTGACACCTCTTTGCTCCTGAAGCTCTCCTGCTCAGACACCTCTGTCAACGAGTCTGCACTCCACGTTGTCAGTGCCACCATGGACCTTAGCCCCTGAATCTTCACTGCAGGCTCCTACGCACTCAACATGGCAGCTATCCTGGGGATTCCCTCTGCCCAGGGCAGGAGGAAGGCCTTCTCTACGTGTGCGTCCCCCCTCACTGTCGTGGTGGTCTTCTATGGAACAGCCAACTTCTACTATGACAGGCCCAGAGAAGGCTGGACACGAACACCCTGGTTTCTGTGCTCTTCTGTGTGGTGACCCCATGTTGAAGCCCATCATTCACAGCCTGAGAAGCAACGAAGTCCAGAGTTCCCTGAGGAAGCTGGCTGGGAGACAGACTGTATAGTGAGATTAGAACTAGATGATGGTTTCATTCTAGGAAATGTCTTAGTTGTAGAAATATGTGAACTCTTCAGCATCAATTACAAGAGTGCTCTCTCCATACACAGTGTCTCATGACCACTGTGGTGCCCCTCCAACCAGGGGAAGCACACTGTGCTAAGTATGTGACACATTGTGACCTCACCTGGGTTCTCTAATCCACAGGTATTTCAGAATATTTTTATTACTTTTCTCTCCAAAAAAAGCTTATACCCAAAGCAGTCAATTTCCTTTCCCCCAATATTACAGCTCTAGCCAACACTAGTGAATGTGAAGTGGTATGTGCAATGTGACATTGACTTGCATTTTCCTAATGGATCTTGATTCTAAGTTTTAAATAAACACCATTTTTGTGTTTCCTCTTCACATGTGGAAAGACCCATGTATACACTTGAGTTTCCATGGATATTTTTAATGAAGTAATACCATATATGCCTTTTGGATATGATTCCTTTCACTTAGGATGTTTGCGATTTTCAGTTATATTGTAGCTTGTATAAGTATTTTAGTTTATTCCTCCTTATTGTGACTGATTTCCATCTTATGAAAATGCCACATTTCTTTGTTCATTTCCCACTGGATAGTAATTTTTACTTTGTGTCTGTGTGGGTGTCGTACTGCAGATTGAACCCGGAGCCTCCTGCACACTAAACAATGTTCTACCACTAAGCCAAAGCCCAACCCTTTTAAAAATTTTGTTTTGAGACAGGGCCTACTAAATTTGCCCAGGTTGTCCCTGAATTTGTGATCCTTCTGCCTCAGCTTCTTGAGTAGCTAGATCACAGACCTGCCTGGTCATTTTCACTTTTTGACTAATATGAATAAGATTCGTATATATAATATGAACATTATATATAATATAAACATTATATGAACATTCATGTACAAATCATTGGTGAAAAACTTTTTTATTTATCTTGAGTTTTTAAGTAGGAGTGGAAGAGGTGGATTGTTAACTCCATATTTAACTTTCTGAAGAACTTCCAGATCATTTTCAGACCAGTGGAACCAGCTTACCTTATTATTAAGAGTGGTGAATAAAGCTTCTGATTTCCTCACTCCCTTAACAACACACGATTATCATTCCTTTTATTGTGACGACCCTGGAATGTGTGAAGTGCTTTATCAAATGTGCTTTAGCTTTGCCTTTCCCTGATGGCTAATCATTCTAAGATCTTTTAGGAGTACTATAAATGTGTCTCTCCTAAGTATGAGCAAAACATCATTGTATTATGGGAAATTTTAAGTTTTAGAGACTTACCTCTTTATCTAATACTTTTATTTTTATTTTTGTGCAGTAAAATACTACAAGACTTTCAAGCTTGTTGTCTTTTCTCCATCTGTGCCTGAAAAAGCTGTTTGATGACTCTTTTTTTCCCCTACTTTTAAACTCCATAGCAAACAATTTCTTCACCAGGTCATGAGCATCAGCAGAATCATAAAATTAAGGGGCACGAAGTCATACAGGGTTTGGTAAGGGATCAGCCCTTAGCAGGAGTGGATCAGCTAAAGATAGTGGGTATGCTTTTAATATTGTGGCTTCTGATATCTGTTTATCTGGCAAAGTATGTAACATGAAGGAAAAACTTCATATGCCGTGCGAAATCAATTCCAATAAGTGTACACCCACCCTGAGCCCTTCTCTCCCTAGCGGGAAAGAAAGGCAGTCTTGAGGTTTCAGCCACCCACAACTTCTTAGCAGAAATCTCACTCTGAACTTCGCTCACCCACATCCTAGAAGAGAGAGGACGCTGATCTTCTCGCTGCATGCTGGGAACAGGTGATAGCCAAGACATTAATGAATTCAACAGCAAATTAACTGCTCTCCATTGTTGTAGTTGAACTCAAGCCGTTGCCCTTGAGTTGTGTTTGCACACTGAGGAGTCCCAGATCAGCTGCAGAGGAAAGGCTAAATGCATATTTTCAACAGGTCAGCCCCAGACCTCTATAAATGTCCATCACAGGAAAATGAATTGTGAGAGATCAGAGGATTTTGACTCCTTCATGTGGCCACAGATATGAGACAGTCAACTTTCAGAATAACAGGTCCGTTTTGTGGTGAATGGAGACCAACAGCCAATTTTACGAAGAGCTTTCTTTGCAGCCCAGGTGCTAGTATGGAGACCAGCAAGGGCCACACCAAAACCAGAAATCTACACTGCTCTGTGAGAGTTGCTGTTAAGTAGTTTATTTACCATCACAATTTTTAAAAACACTATCCCAGAATCAGGATATACCTACACCTTAAAAACATATTACAGAATATTGTACATATTTTCATTACCATTTTGATGGCATTTATGTAATGACCTATCATAGCACCTTTTCTATGTGTGTCTAAGTGTGCACAATACTACTTGTATTGCCAGAGTAGAAATAACTTCAGAGGTTATCACAAAACCTGAGGGATTTAGCATGATACCTCCAGTACTGGAAGAAAACCCAAAACATAACCAGAAATCCTGGGATGCCTAAATTTTTTAAGTGAGATCATGTGTGTGGAAAATTAATTATGGTAAACAATAGATAATGCTAAGTGTTAATCCTCTGCTTTTGATGAGCAGGACAGAAAAAAATAATTTTTAGGGAGAAAATATAGGGACAAATTCCCATTATGATACAATATAGCATAACAATAGACCTACCAAAATATCTGTTTAAATAAAAATCATTATTGTAGAAGAAGTTATGTTTAGAAACGTATTCATTCACTAACTAGGGGTTTTCATCTTTATCTTACAACACATGGATGCTTAGGGAGGGAAGTTGCAAGCAATTTATTAACTGTAATAAATACCTGAATCTTGTGAGTAATCTACTTCATACACAACCCTCCTCCTTTAGAAATATTATATTTTGGGGTCACTCATAAGTGACTTCATTCTCGGTCACCTGACTTTGAGATGACTGATTGGAAAAGAAAGATGCAGAGCTGCTTGTTCTGTGGGAACTGAGCCGATGGTCTCCATAAGGGATATGTTTAGGAGAAAGGAGACTCTGAGTTCCTCAGAAGCCGTTGGGCTATGCTGCCTGACTTATGCCCACAGAGGATTTATTTTTCTCAGCAAGATATCTGCACCAGAACCACTGAACAGAAATGTCCTCTCACCTCTGTCAAGTCTCTGTTAGATCCTTTAGGTCCCACACAGTACCGTCTTTAAAGAATCTTTTAATAACTCTGCTCCATGGATGTACTTGACAGACCTTTTTATTCTTCAAACCTTTACTGAGTGCACATTTACACGAGGTTTTGCCCTAGTGTTTAGAACACAATTGAGAGGCCCAACTAGGACCTGAAGGAGCACATATTGAAATTGAATGAGGGGCTTTGACAAGTATTAAGTGCTCCATTCCCAGAGCTGCCTAAGCAAACACTAAGGGAAAATAATGATAATTTGTAGATTACATAGAATTGTTACCAAGTTTCCTGCACATATTGAGTTCATCTTCCCATTAGATTGTAAGTTGGTTGAAGGACAGTGTTGGAGACCAGCTCCAACAGGGGGTCTTAGGAGATGAACAGATGGTGAGGAGTCGGCGAAAGAGGGGGTGGAGAAACAACACAGACACCAAAGTGAAGGTGTTGATCCCAATCTTTACTTGTGAAGTTGATCATACATACTTTTCATTTTGGCAGGCTTACAGTATTTTGTGGTTACAAAACAGGAATCATTATTCAAACAAAACAAAATATTATGTAGCTACAATCAAAATAGAAGAATGTATCTTGGCTTATGCATAAGCAAGCATTTGTACTTTAGTTCGAGTTTTGCTTTGAGCTGTTTCTGCTTAGTTAATTTTAATAATAAATACAAATGTCCCAAACTATTGGCCTATACCTTGACTATTCTTTCTTGACTTAGTGACTGGAACCGGTGCCATGGTTTTAGCAAGTAGTTGATTTGTTATTACTTTTATTTATTTATTTATTTATTTATTTTTTTTTTAGTGTACCTGAGAAGTAATTTTATTTTTATTTTTATTTTCTATCACATACATGTGGGGTTTTTTGTACTCACGTCACCAGTCAGGTCTAAATCCCATTACAGAAGGAATAAGCTCTATGATGTGATTATTTAATGGTTACATTTTTTTTTGTTTTTTGTTTTTTTTTATTGGTTGTTCAAAACATTACAGAGCTCAAGACATATCATCTTTCATACATTCGACTCAATTGGGTTTTGAACTCCCCAAATACATAATACAGACTCACTTCTGTTACATACTCACATTTTTACATAATGGCATATTAGTGACTGTTGTATTCTGCTACCTTTCCTATCCCCTACTATCCCCCCTCCCCTCCCTTCCCCTCCCAACATCCCTCTCTACCTCCTCTGCTGTTGTTCAATTCTCTCCCCTTTTTCCCCCCACCCCCTTGCCCCTCATAACCTCTTATTATTTTGTGTATCACTGAAGGTCTCCTACCATTTACATATGTTATTACTTTTAATCAAACAAAAGTAAGAGCACAAACCATTGTGCACAGGAACAAGAACAAGTTACCCAGTACTAAGCACTAATCTATCTTCTAACATTAATTTTCCTTTTCTAGATTTTAATTTAATTTCTCAAAAACTTCCTTGACAGGAATACAGAGAGTTTTTCTTTAGACATTAACAATTTACACTCCATAGCTGAATCATTGCATTTAGAGCAAACAGATCTATGCTTTAGAAGTAGTTGGATTAATTGGGAAAGTCATGATTTTTTCTTTAAACTTAATGGTCATATGAGAAATCAGAACTATACTTATTAAATGAATACAAAAACAAATCAGCCCATTCCCAGAAACATACTGCGCTCCTCCAGAGGATGGACGCCTTGTGCCATCCACCTCAGTAGGGCCTTTCCATTGCCTGAGTCAGGGGAGGGGCGCAGCAGGACAGGGATCAGATCTTATCCTCTTTGGGTTTCTTAGTAGATCTGGCTTAGGACTAAATTAGACCCTGTATAGGAACAAAATTGGTTTGAATTGAAACTAACCATTACCAAGAAAAGAAATTTTAAAATCCTAAATGGAAAAGAGAATTTTTTTATTTTGAAGAATTTTATAACTAGAAGGCTCTGACATATCATAAGAGGTAATAATTTGTCTTCTCTTTCCTCTTTATGTTAGAAGGAGAACAGGTGAAATAAAAAGAACTGAAAGAGCTGGCACAGTGGTGCACGCCTGTAACCCAGCAGCTCAGGAGGCTGAGGCAGGAGGATAGTGAGTTCAAAGACAGCCTCAATGTCCTGTATGTTGGCTATCTTCATAATTATGTGTCTTGGAGTTGGTCTATTATAGTTTTGAATGTTTGGGGTCCTGTAGGCTTCCAGGATTTGGCAATCCATTCCATCTTTCATCTCTGGGAAGTTTTCTACAATTATTTCATTTAATATGCTGTCCATTCCTTTGGTTTGAATCTCTGTGCCTTCTTCTATCCCGATGACTCTCAAATTTGGTTTTTTAATGACATCCCATATCTCTTGAATAGATTGCTCATGGGATTTAAGCATCTTTTCTGTGTTGACTATACTCTTTTCAAGTTGATAAACCTTGTCTTCATTATCTGATGTTCTGACTTCTACTTGATCAAGTCTATTTGTAATATTCTCGTTTGAGTTTTTAATTTGGTTTATAGTTTCCTGCAATTCTAGGATTATAGTTTGATTCTTTTTTAAGATCTCTATCTCCTGGTAGAGCTCGTTCTTTGCCATTTGAATTTGTTTGTTTAATTCATTTTCAAAATATATTTTTATTGCTTGGACTTGCTGTCTCATGTCTTCTCTAATATTCCTTTCCATTTGAGTTAGGAATGCCTTGAGTTCTTTCCCTATCCCTGCTTCTGATGTTTCTATGTCCTCTTGTAGAATTAAGTTGTCTTGCATTGTTTGTACTCCTTTTTTCCCTTGTTTTCTCATGCTGTCCCCGTTGCTTTCCAGCTCTATTTGATTGTCGTGTTTCTGTTCTCTTCTATAGATTTGTTTTGGTTCTGTTTTACTCTGATGCCTCTCCTTAGTGTTGTTAAACTATGCCTGCTGACGTGGATTCCACTGTGAAGGAAGATCCGACGTCCCAGCTCCAGTGACGACACTACTTTGCTATGACTGGCCCCAGTTCCTTGCCTGGGTGTCCTGATGAGGTGGTGTGACTGCACTGTCTCTGTTTGATTTCAGCTCCCAGTCGCGGCAGGCAGGCGGTCTCTAGCCGCCCAGTATCACAGGCCGCGGGCGGGTGATCGGTCACCTGTGGCCGGGTGTTCTCCTACCACCCAGCTATGCGGGCAGTGGGTGAACTGTCGCCGGCGGGCCTGCAATTTCCAGCTGCCCAGTCTTGAGGGCCTTGCCTCTAGCTTCCTGGTTTCTCCTGCTAGCCTTCTGTAGCCGCAGGGCAGGCCGCATGAATCAGTGGGCCTGGATCTCCGGGGTCCCACAGTTGGCAATTGGGATCCCAGGCACTCTGTCCTTTAGATTTTCCTGCTTGCCCCACCCCCAGCTCTAGCCAGACAGGTTTCCTTTTGGCTGCAGATGGGTGGGGGGGTTGCAGGTCAGGTGCCTCTAGTTCCAAAACAGCATGGTACTGGTACCAAAACAGGCAGGTGGACCAATGGTACAGAATAGAGGACACAGAGACTAATCCACAAAGTTACAACTATCTTATATTTGATAAAGGGGCTAAAAACATGCAATGGAGGAAGGATAGCATCTTCAACAAATGGTGCTGGGAAAATTGGAAATCCATATGCAACAAAATGAAATTGAATCCCTTTCTCTCGCCAGCCACAAAAATTAACTCAAAATGGATCAAGGAGCTAGATATAAAAACAGAGACACTGCGTCTGATAGAAGGAAAAGTTGGCTACGATCTACATATTGTGGGGGCGGGCTCCAAATTCCTTAATAGAACGCCCGTAGCCCAAGAGTTAATGACAAGAATAAATAAATGGGACCTACTTAAACTAAAAAGTTTTTTCTCAGCAAGAGAAACAGTAAAAGAGGTAAATAGAGAGCCTACATCCTGGGAACAAATTTTTACCCCTCACACCTCAGATAGAGCCCTAATATCCAGAATGTACAAAGAACTCAAAAAATTAAACAATAAGATAACAAATAATCCAATCAACAAATGGGCCAAGGACCTGAACAGACACTTCTCAGAGGAGGACATACAATCAATCCACAAGCACATGAGAAAATGCTCACCATCTCTAGCAATCAGAGAAATGCAAATCAAAACCACCCTAAGATACCATTTCACTCCTGTAAGATTGGCAGCCATTATGAAGTCAAACAACAATAAGTGTTGGCGAGGATGTGGGGAAAAGGGCACACTTGTTCACTGCTGGTGGGACTGCAAAATGGTGAGGCCAATCTGGAAAGCAGTATGGAGATTCCTGGGAAAGCTGGGAATGGATCCACCATTTGACCCAGCTATTGCCCTTCTTGGACTATTCCCTGAGGACCTTAAAAGAGCACACTATACGGATACGGCCACATCAATGATTATAGCAGCACAATTCACAATAGCTAGACTGTGGAACCAACCTAGATGCCCTTCAATAGATGAGTGGATAAAAAAATTGTGGCAGCTATACACAATGGAGTATTATGCAGCACTAAGAAACGACAAAATCATAGAATTTGCAGGGAAATGGATGGCATTAGAGCAGATTATGCTAAGTGAAGCTAGCCAAGCCCTAAAAAACAAATGTCAAATGTCTTCTTTGATATAAAGAGAGCCACTAAGAATAGAACAGGAAGGAAGAGCATGAGGAAAAGACTAACAGTAAACTAAGACGAATGGGGGGAGAGAAAGCAAGAGAGAAGGGAAAACATATGGAAATGGTAGGAGACCTTCAGTGATACACAAAATTATAAGAGGTTATGAGGGGCAAGGGGGTGGGGGGAAAAAAAAAAAAGGGGGAAAGAATTGAACAACAGCAGAGGAGGTAGAGAGGGAAGATGGGAGGGGAGGGGAGGGGAGGGGGGATAGTAGGGGATAGGAAAGGTAGCAGAATACAACAGTCACTAATAAGCCATTATGTAAAAATGTGAGTATGTAACAGAAGTGAGTCTGTATTATGTATTTGGGGAGTACAAAACCCAATTGAGTCAAATGTATGAAAGATGATATGTCTTGAGCTCTGTAATGTTTTGAACAATCAATAAAAAAAAAAAAAAAAAAAAAAAAAAAAAAAAAAAAAAAAAAAAAAAAAAAAAAAAAAAAAAACAAAGACAGCCTCAACAAAAACAAGGCACCAAGAAACTCAGTGAGACCCTGTCTCTAAATAAAATATAAAATAGGGCTGGGGATGTGGATCAGTGGTCAAGCCCCTGAGTTCAATCTCCGGAAACTGCCCCCCTAAAACCCGGCCCAAAAAAAACAGAACTGAAAGAGATGTTAAATGCTTAATTGAGTGCTGAATCTCCAAGACAGGAGAGAGGATTTTTTCTGGTAAATTTGTTAAGATTTTAAACCTACCAGTTAGGGGTAAGGGCATCCCTTAATGTTAGGTGAAAGAACCCAGCCTCCCCCAAAGTGTGTCCTTGGACCAGCATCACTGGGAACACTTGGAACTCACTGACTGAGGCCAACTGTTCTGCACAATGACCTCTGATCTTTCCCTCGGCTCCAAGCACCCACACCACATGGAAAGATATGAGGACAACTCTGGGCCAGGCCAGATAGCTTATAGATTTCACAGTAATAAATTCACATTGCCACAAGCACCTGAAATCATTCAGATATTTTTTCTGAATAAATTGACCATTTACTGTGTGTGTGTGTGTGTGTGTGTGTGTGTGTGTGTGTGTGTTTTAAGCAATTTACTGGGCAACATGAAAATTGGATTTAAAAATTTTAATCATTGCTTGTGCTATTGAGATCAAATAGGAATCATTGTTTCCCTGAAGTGCGTAAGGGTTTTTATGATCACACCATTCTTCCTCGTTTTGGTCATGCCCATTTTTTTTTTTTTTTTCGTTTAAGGAAATGAATCCCTAAGGTTAGTCAACAAAACATTTTATTTATTGCCAAACCAAAAAAAAAAAGTTTTTCTTTTAAGATTCTAGACTTATTTATTTTATTTTGTTTATATTTAGATTTTAAAATTAGTTGTGCTTAACTGAAGCACCGAATTTCTATTGAAATTTAAATACTTTAAGCTTCTTAAGGCCCTGAGATTTGGAATTTTAATGAAAGCTGTGTTGGCCTATTAATCATGTGCAATGAATTATTAGAACCAAAGACAAGAATGTCTGGGCATTGAAGATAATAAATTTTACTAATATATTGTATTATTATCAGGTAACAAAGTATCACTACAAATAATAGTTATTACATGATAAATTTTCTGAGTCAATTTCTTTTTTGTTTCTTAAATCATAATTGTTAATACATATTAAATGTACAAATTAATGTACATTATGCAAATTAAATGGATTCATTGATGTTTCCCTACTTGCATTAATATATTGTGCATTAATTTCAATTCTTTTTTATGTAAAATGAAGATAATAGGTTATCTTATAGGTTGTTGTGTAAACCAAATAAGTTAATGCATGTAAAAGTCTTATAGGCATTTAATAAGTGTTAGGTATTTTTATCTAATGTGTGTCTCTATTCGTTACTCAATTTGAAAAATCCTGATTGGATTAAGGTGTGTAAAAATTTATCTTTTCAAAGAAATTCACTGAGTTTTGATAGAATGGATTATCCGAAATTCAATTTAATTTTTACAGAAAACATGCCACTTTTAAACTACATTAAACAAGGTTTTTAAAGTCAGGCATTTATGTGTATTGAAGCAATCTAAGAAGACTCACACTCAAATTATTTTTCTATGAAATATGCCCTACATGATTATGATTATTATGGTTATTATTATTGCAGAGCAGAGGGTTTACTAAAAAGTTGATCTAATTCCTATGCTGCATTATAAAAATTCTAAGGAGCAAGTATATATTGTGTCACAAAGTGTCATTCATGAGTTATGATTGTTAATAATGGATTCTAATGGTGACCATGATGATGATTTAATCTAATGCCCTACATTAATAAAGAGCATAGAGGATAAAGAAAATTGTTTGGGTATCATCCTTCACCCTACCCCACACCCGTGACCTACAAGAAATAAGCCACTAAAACCAAGGAACAACTAATATGAAGATAAAATTATATAAACATACATTGGGAGATTCTTTTAATGCCCCATGAAATTGTCCCTCCTGAACTGACCTTTATATTTAAGACCTTTACAATAGCAGTATGCACAACTTCAGAGATTTTATTTTTAAATCCCTGAACATTTACGTTTTGTTTTCCCTTTCACACATTCACAGACCATGTACCAATTTCCCATAGTAAAATCTGCTGGAACTGCCTTCTATGTGAAAATTTTTTTTTCTGAAAACATCTAGATATCTACCTATAAAAGAGATTGTCATATTGATCTTATTGATACGGGGAGTTAAAAGAAAGTACATGTCACTGATTTCTAAATGACTTGAAGTTCATCCAGGTAGTTGATAGAGAAAACAGAGAACGTAAGAAATGTAAAGTACATGTAGCTTCCAGCTCCATTTCAAAGTTGATTTATTGTAAATCAATGCTAATAAGGTAACCTCTTGTTTAGGGAAATTATTTAGAGAAAGTGATACCTACAATTGAATTAGATAGTGTGGTGTTTTTAGTCATTTCTGGATAAACTTTTATTACAATTTTCGTGAACACCAAGTATCACAAGAATCCCTACTTTCTCTATTTCCTTCTCTACTTTCTCTATTCTCCTGGGGGATTTCATATTCACCCTTTGCTGTAACAGTTGCCTTTAAGACAATGACTCCCAAATCCAAACCTGCAGTTCTAGGCTGTCTGTGAAGGGCATTTCCTCGTGATTATCCCACAGATAACACACATTCAACATTACTCAAATCAAATCCACCAAAGCCTTCTCTACATCTGCTATTCCTCACATATTCCTGTTTTCCTGAGTGATCCCAACAGCTAGCCAGCCTGCCCAAACTGATTTGTTGTCTTTACCGTGTCCTCTTCAACTAGGACTTTAAAGTTCTCCATATCCTTCTCCATGAGGGCTTCAGAGATTTTCTCCCACCTTCAACACAGCACGTCTTCAGATACAGACCACTTCATTTTGATCTTGTTTTAGCACTCAAATCACTCTTTTGAACTAAACAGGTGTGTCTAAAACCTGGGTAACCAGGTTTCACAGTTATCGACCCCTGCTCCTTGGACTCTCACGCACAATTCCATGAGTGGGTCTATCTGCGTGTTCTAGACCTAGAGATCTGATGATTTTCTAAAACCCAGTCTATCTCCTTCCAGATGTCCCTGTTTTCAATCTGCACTCCCCTGAAAGAGATTTATGGTCCCCTATTGTTGATAGTCTGCAATCATTGATGTCCATGCTCATACCCAAGCCTGGCTTCCAGAGACACACCTGGGCTCTCTCACCCATGGCATGGTGGGGGGTGGGACGTTTTCCGAAGTTTCTATTGCCAAGTACCTAACTTAGAAATCAGGCCTGACACAGCTTCACAGAGCCTAGTCCCGGCCCCATAGGCTGATACCCTGCCACCTCCACTGAAGTAGCAGGCTCCTCAGAATGACCCAGGGCTTGACAGCATCCACTGGTACTATCCCACCAGCCCCTTGAAGCCCAGCTGGAGTCTCCATAGAAACAGGGTACATATCTATGGAAATGGCCTCCCTCCTCCCGCCCCAGTGTGATGCAGCTCTCAGAGAAACTCAATAGTGAGGGTCTTTTCATTTATAGCAATTAGGAAAACCAAGTGTTCTGAGCTTGCTGAGCTTTAGATGGCAGATTCCTGCTATATTCTTTGAGATTTCTGCCATCAATGTTGCCTGAGATGCCAACTTGCCATCCCACTAACTATAAGACAGTGTTCTCAGTAAAGACCAATCCCACAACCAATAACATACACACACACACACACACACACACACACACACACACACACGCCCATCCATCATGGTGAGCAAGGCTTTGTATCCGTAATACAGACCGAATGCACCCACCAATCACATTCACTGCTTCATACAGATCGTGATTTGGAAACAACTGATGTCACTTGTAAAATGTGATATGTCCTGGACTATCACTGTGGTAAAAAAGAAGTAGAGAAATGCAAAAAATGGGAGAAAATACTTAACCTTTTAGAGACCTATAAAAATATTTAGATGTGGTTCCAACCAATCCTGAGTTAAAAATCATCTTGAAAAAATGCTTTCACTTCTATTTATCAATTTACTTTCTTACTTACTTACTTACTTACTGCAGTACTTGGTATTGAACCCAGTGTCACTCTACCATAAAGCTATATCCCCAGCCCTTTCAATTATTTGGGGCGGGGGGCCTTGCAGAGTTTCAAATTTATGATTCTCCTGCCTTAGTCTCCCAAGTACCTGGGATTACAGGCAGGTACAACGCTTCCCCATTAATTACTTATTTTTAAAATAAGGCTATTTTTAAAATTTGAACTATAATTTGTATTCAAAGAATGCACAGATCTAAAGTGTACAGGTTTATAAGATTTTACATATATATGAACTACCAAAAATCAGGATATAAAACATTTCCATCACTTTAGAAAATTCCTTCATGCTTCAACTGATATCACCCCTGAGCTCAAAAAAAAAAAAAAGACCACCATTATTACTTGAGCATTATAGCTGTTTTGCTAAGTTTTGAACTTTATTTAAAAGAAACATACAGTATATATTTTGTATCTGGCTTCTTTCACCCAGAAATTTTCTTTTAGATTTGTCAATGTAATTAATGTCCCAGTATTTGGGTTTCTAAAGTAACTGAATTATTTCACTGCATGATAAACCATGATTTGTCTTCTATCCTTCGGCTGAAGGCATAATATTTGTTTGAGTTATTATGAATTTCTACACAAGAATTTTTGTGAACTGTGCATTAATTTCCTTGGAAATATGCTAAAAATAAGATTGTTTTGAATAGAATATCTACATATTAACTAAATTAGAAATTACTAAATAATTTTGAAAAGTAAGTCAATAGACTTCAAATTTCACCTTGAGTATCTAACGAAATAGCTAGAAAGCATGTTGTTTTCATCATTATAATAACCAAAAAGAGAAGAAGAAAATGCAAATGAATGACTTTCTTTGACTTTATTAGGAATGAAGATTGTAAGGCAAACAACTAACCAAAGTCTGGGGAGAGATAAGCAACCAAAATAATCCAGGCATTTTTTTAACTATGGGAGAACCCACTAGATACATAAGAGTTTATTTATAAAAAAAAAACTCAAATAAAAAATAGTTAATGGATTTCTAAAGACTAAGTATAGACTGGTTTAAGAGCATGAAGACCCAGAGGGCTATAGACATAAGATGTTTGTATTTTTTTCTTTTTATTCATCGATTCCACCAAATGCTCCCAGGTTGATAAAGAAGTATTCTGAGAAAGTGTCTATAACGGTATCATTTCTTGGATAGGTGGAGGGTCAAAGAGCAGCAACAGCAGCCAAAACTCCTCCCAGGCCCATTTCCTGATTTTTTGCATAGAACAAAAGCTGTAGTCTTCAGAGGCAATAGTAACAGAAACTGTTACATTAGGAAACTCAAAGGAAAACCTTTGTAGCTATGGAAAGGAACAGGCAGAAATTTCTAACGTTGGGAGGAATAAGAAGTAGGCTCAGCCATATTGCTAGAAAGTTGGTCACTGTGAAGGCCATATCTCTGTGACTGAGTTTACAGTACCTAAGGCAGGGCTTCCTGGAAACATCAGAAATCCCTTCTCTGTTTCCCACTAGTCCACTCACATGCATTGACTGAAAATAACAGTAGAATACAGCTGAGAATTCTTCAAGAAATAGATTATCTCTGGAGAACAGCGAAAATAGAATACACAAAAACAAGCAGCGAACAATATTAACAAACTCAACTCAGCCATATAGAATAAGGATAACATTACAGTCAATTGAGATCAATCCTAGAATGCAAGGCTGGTTCAATACTCAAAAATTCAATCAACCAAATTTTCATAGTAACAGACTAAATAAGAAAAAATATATATCATTTCAATAGATGCAGAGAAAATTAAAAAATTCAATATCTATTCATGATAAAAACTATAACTAAATGAAACTAGGGGCAAAGTCCAGTGGTAGAGTGCATGCTTAGTATGCATAAGGCTCTGAATTCAAAACCCAGCACACATACACTAAAAAAAATTAAAAAAAAACTACTAGTAAAAAATGAATAGACATTTTCTAACTTGATAAAAGGCATTGAGTAAATGTAATGTGCCAGACACATAGCTTATATTATCTCAAAACTTTTTTCAGCAGTTGTGAAATATACATCATTAATATCCTAAGCAAGGCACAAACTGAGGATTAGAGATGAGCTGACTATTTTACAAACAACATCTAGTAAACAACAGATGGATTTCAATCCACATCTATCTGGACCAAGAGCCTACTGTTTTACTACAATATTTTTCATTTAAGATTGAAAAAGAAACAGAAATTTTAGTTCAAAACAATGGATCACGGACTAGCATGGGTAACATGATAGAAAATCAGTAATTGTATCAATCATTTTTTTTTCAGGAAATGTAATGTTTGGTGAGGTAAATTTTATAATACAAAAGAAGAAAAATACCTAAGTATATATCATTTGTCAAAATTTTTTTGTATCCTATAAAACTTAAAAAAAAATAAAAGCTTCTACTGAAAAAAAACAATGTATTTAAAAGCAGGTGACTTATAATTTTACTTTTAAGAAATAATCAGAAATGATCAGAGATACATATGTATGAAAGCTTCTATTCCAATATTTATGATAGTAAATGGAATGGAAGGTTTCTATGTTCAATAAAAAGGGAGATATTAACTTAATTTCATGTTAGGAAATTAAGATTACAAGGCAAACAACTAAATAGAATACAACAATATTAGGAAATTTTGCTTTGGATATTTTAAAGATAGATAGAGGTAGAATGGGATGAATGCAAAGAGAGCTTTGATTTTGTGACCTGTTCTATTCTTCTGAATAACTTTCTGCATTTTCTTCATTTTTCCATAATGAAAACTTATTACTTGAAATAACAGACATACAAAAAAGAATTCATCACAGTGAAGCACAGTGTTAGGAGGGAGATACTTCATATTCAATGAGACACAGGGGTTGATAGCTGGTTGTGCATTTTGACCAAGTCTCCATTTATTCTTACAAAAGAGTACCCATGCAAAAGTCTCTGAGAAGTTATGCTCTCTCTAAAGTCACTCCTATACGTGTCTTTCCAGAGTCCAGGCATCTCTGTATACAATATTATTTGCCATGTTGCTGCAGATTAACAAGCCTGTTTTGGGTGCTCTCAGTCCATTCTCATCATGTTCTCTTTTTCTCTGTTTTGTAGCTTTGATACCATTGGAAATGAGCAATCAATCATTTGTCACTGAATTCATCTTCTTGGGATTTTCCAACCACTCCAACGTACAGGGCTGGTTCTCTCTGCTCTTTCTGGTCATTTACCTGACCAATCTCCTTGGGAACATGCTCATAATAGTGGCCACCAGGGTCAGTCCTACTCTCCACACTCCAATGTACTTTTTTCTCAGCAATTTGAGCTTCTTGGATGTCTGCTAAACATCCACCATGCTCCCAGTACTGCTGGTGAACTTCTTCTGGGAGAAGAAGGCCATTTCTTATGAGGGCTGCCTTTCCCAGATCTTCTTCTTGGTGACAAGTGCTGGCACAGAAGGCGTCTTACTGGCTGTGTGGCCAGTATGACTGCTGTGTGGCCACGTGCCATCCTCCTCAGTACCTAGTCATCATGATTGTGAAAGTCTGTGTTGGCCAGGTGACTGGGTCCTGTGTGTGGGGGCTGGTGAATTTGGTCACACACACGGTTCTGGCCATCACACTCACTCTGTGTGGGCCCCACCAGATCTGCCACATTCTCTGTGACACCCTATTTCTCCTGAAGCTCTCCTGCTCAGACACCTCTGTCAACGAGTCTGCGCTCCACGTGATCAGTGCCACCATGGGCCTGAGCCCCTTACTCTTCACTGCAGGCTCCTACGCACTCATTATGGTGGCCATCCTGGGGATTCCCTCTGCCCAGGCAGGAGGAAGGCCTTCTCCACCTGTGCATCCTTCCTCACTGTCGTTTAGTTCATTTAGTTTCCAATTTGGTAATTGGGTTATTTGATAATTGTGTTATTTAATAATTGTGGGTTTGATGTTTAGTTTTTTGAGTTCTTTATTAATATTCTGAATATTCATCCTCTTTTAGAAGAACACCTCATAAAGATTTTCTTCCTATCCGTAGGTTCTCTCTTCTACTCTAATTGTCTCCTTTGCTGTGCAGAACCTTCTTAATTTGATGCCATCGTATTAGCCAACTTTAGGTGTTATCTCCTCAGCTTTGGCATCCTATTGAGAAAGTCATTGCCTATGCCTGTAGGTTGGAGTATTGACTTTGTTTTTTCCTTGAAACTGCATAATTTCTGCTCTAGTGCCTGGGTCTTTAATGCATTTGAGTTGATTTTTTTGCAGGGTGAGCGATAGTTCAGGTCTCATTCTTCTGCAATTGAACAGGGGTGTAGAAGGACTGTTTCAGAGAGTAGATGTTAAAAACTTGGGTGGAGAAGAACTGTTGCAGAAAGCAGAAGTTGGAGACTGAGGTGAAGAAGGACTGTTATAGAAAGCAGAGTTTGGAGACTGGGGTGCACAAGGATCGTTACAGAGAGCAGAGTTTTCAGACTGAGGTGCAGAAGGTCTGTTGCAGAGAGCTGATGTTGAAGACTGGGGTTCAGAATGACTGTTGCAAAGAGCAGAGGTTTGAGACTGGGGTTAAGAAGAATCGTTGCAGAGAGCAGAGGTTGGAGACTGGTGTGCAGGACTGTTACGGAGAGCAGAGTTTGGAGACTTGGTTGCAGAAGGATCTTACAGAAAGCAGAGTTTGGAGACTGAGGTGAAGAAGGACTGTAACAGAGATCAGAGTTTGGAGACTTTGGTGCAGAAGGACTGATACAGAAAACAGAGGTTGGAAACTAGGGTGCAGAAGGACCATTACAGAGTGCAGAAGTTGGAGACTGCGGTACGGAAAGAATGTTACAGAGAGCAGAGATTGGAAATTGGGGAGCAGAAGGACTGTTTCAGAGAACAGAGGTTAGAGACTGAGTTGCAGAAGGACCGTTTAAGAAAGTAGAGTTTGGAGACTGGGTTGGAGAAGAATGTTACAGAGAGCAGAGTTTGGAAACTGCGGTGAAGAAGCACCTTACAGAGAACAGACGTTGGAGACTGGGGTGCAGAAGGAGTGTTAAGGAAAGGAGACGTTGGAGACTGGGGTGCAGAAGGATCGTTGCAGAGAGCAGAGTTTGGAGACTGGGGTTTAGAAGGATTGTTGAAGAGAGCAGAGGTAGGAGACTGAGGTGAAGAAAAACTGTTACAGAGAGCAGAGTTTGAAGAGTGAGGTGCAGAAGGATGGTTGAAGACAGCTGAAGTTGGAGACGGAGTTGCAGAAGAATCATTGCAGAGAGCAGAGGTGGAGACTGGGCTTCAGAAGGATCGTTACAGAGAGCACAGGAGGGAGACTGGGGTGCAGAAGAACTATTACAGAGAGAACAGGTTAAAGCCTGCGGTGCAGAATGAATGTTGCAGAAAGCAGAGGTTGGAGTCTGAGGTGCAGAAGGACTGTTGCAGAGAGCAGAGTTTTGAGACTGAGATGCAGAAGGACTGTTACACAGAGAAGACGATGGAGATTGGTTTGAAGAATTATGATAAAGAAAGCTGAGGTTGGAGCCTGGGGTGCAGAAGGAACGTTAAAGAGAGCAGAGGTTGGAGACTGGCTTGCAGAAGGACTGTTTCAGAGAGCAGAGGTTGGAGACTGGGTTGCTTAAGTACTGATATAGAGAGCAGAGTTTTGAGCCTGGGTTGCAGAAGAATCTTATAGAGAGCAGAGTTTGGTGACTGAGGTGCAGGACGACTGTTACAGAGAGCAGTGGTTGAAGACTGAGGTGCAGAAGGATCGTGCAGAGAGCAGAGGTTTCAGACTGACGTGCAGAAGAACTGTTACAGGGAGTAGAGAATGGAGACTGAGGTGAAGAAGGACTGTTACAGAAAGCAGAGGTTGGAAATTAGGGTGCAGAGGGACCGTTACAGAGACCAGAGGTTGGAGACTGTGGTATACAAAGACTGTAACAGAGAGCAGAGGTTGGAGAATATGGTGCAGAAGGACTGTTACAAAGAGCAGAGTTTGGAGACTGGGGTGCAGAAGGACTGTTAAACAGAGCAGAGGTTGAAGACTGGAGTGTAAAAGGACCGTTGCAGAGAGCAGAGGTTGGGGACTTGGGTGCAAAAGGACTGTTGCAGAGAGCAGAATTTGGAGACTGAGGTGCAGAAGGACTGTTACAGAGAGCAGAGTTTGGAGACTGGTGTGCAGAAGAACTGTTGCAGATAGCAGAGGTTGGAAACTGCGGTGAAGAAGGAGTGTTCGCAGGGAGTAGGTGTTGGAGACATCGGTGCAGAAGGACTGATGAAGTGTAGAATTTGGAGATTAAGGAGTAGAAGACTGTTGAAGATAGCAGAGTTTGGACACTGGGTGCAGAAGAACTGATACAGAAAGCAGAGGTTGGGGACAGAGGTGCAGTAGGACCATTACAGACAGCACTGTTTGGAGACTGCAATACTGGAGGACTGTTACAGAGAGCAAAGTTTGGAGAATGGAGAAGAAATGTTTCAGAGTGAAGACGTTGGAGACTGGTGTGCAGAAGAACTGTTGCAGAGAGTAGAGGTAAGAGACTGAGATGAATAAAGACTGTTAAAGAGAGCAGAGTTTGGAGACTGGGGTGCAGAAGGACTGATGCAGAGAGCAGAGTTTAGAGACCGGGGTACAGAAGGCTGTTACAGAGAGCAGAGTTTGGAGATCTGTTACAGAAGGGCTTCTACAGAGAGCAGAGTTTGGAGACCGGGTTGCAGTAGAATATTATGTAGAGCAGAGTTCGAAGACTGTGGTGCAGAAGGATTGTTACAGAGAGCAGAGGTCGGCGACTGGGGTGCAGTAGGATTATTGCAGAGAGCAGAGGTTGGAGACTGGTGTGCAGAAGGATCGTTGCAGAGAGCAGAGGTTGGAGACTTGTGTGCAGAAGGACCGTTGCAGATAGCAGAGGTTGGAAACTGGGGTGAAGAAGGACTGTTGCAGGAAACAGGTGTTTGAGACATGGGTGCAGAAAGACTTTTGCAGAGAGTAGAATTTGGAGACTGAGGTTCAGAAGGACTG
The DNA here is from genome assembly GCF_052094955.1 of Ictidomys tridecemlineatus. Lineage (NCBI taxonomy): Eukaryota > Metazoa > Chordata > Mammalia > Rodentia > Sciuridae > Ictidomys > Ictidomys tridecemlineatus. Next base: position 34,760 of record NW_027521212.1, read on the forward strand.
TTGCATATAGCAGAGGTTGGAGTCTGGGGTGCAGAAGGACTGATACATAAAGCAGAGGTTGGGGACTGAGGTTCAGAATGACCATTACAGACAGCAGAGTTTGGAGACTGTAATTCAGAACGACTGTTACATAGAGCAGAGGTTGGAGACTGGAGTGGAAAAGAACTGTTTCAGAGTGCAGACATTGGAGATTGGTGTGCAGAAGAACTTTTGCAGAGAGTAGAGTTAGGAGACGGAGATGCAGAAAGACTGTTAAAGATAGCAGAGTTTAGAGACTGGGGTGCAGAAGGACTGATAAATAGAACAGAGTTAAGAGACACGGGTGCAGAAGGCTGTTACAGAGAGCAGAGGTTGGAGACTGGGTACAGAAAGGCTGTTACAGAGAGCAGAGTTTGGAGACTGGGTTGCAGAAGAATAATACGTAGAGAAGAGTTTGGAGACTTTGGTGCAGAAGGATTGTTACAGAGAGCAGACATTGGCAACTGGTGTGCAGAAGTATCGTTGCAGAGAGCAGATGTTGGAGACTTGGGTACAGAAGGACGGTTGCAGAGAGCAGATGTTGGAGACTGGGATGCATAAGGATCATTGCAGAGAGCAGAGATTAAAAACTGGTTTGCAGAAGGACTGCTACACAGAGCAGAGGTTGAAGACTGGAGTGTAGAAAGACTGTTGCAGAGAGCAGAGTTTGGAGACTGGGGTGCAGAAGGACTGTTATAGAGAGCAGATGTTAAAGACTGAGATGCAGTAGGACTGTTACAGAGAGCAGAGGTTGGAGACTGGGGTGCAGAAGAACTTATTCAGAGAGCAGAGTTTAAAGACTGGGGTGCAAAAGGCTGTTACAGAGAGCAGAGGTTGGAGACTGGGTACAGAAGGGCTGTTACATGGAGCAGAGTTTGGAGACTGCGGTGCAGAAAGATTGTTACAGAGAGCAGAGGTTGGAAACTTGGGTGCAGTAGGATTATTGCAGAGAGCAGAGGTTGGAGACTGGTGTGCAAAAGGATCATTGCAGAGAGCAGAGGTTGGAGACTTGGGTGCAGAAGGACGGTTGCAGAGAGCAGATGTTTGAGACGGGGATGCAGAAAGATCGTTGCAGAGAACAGAGATTGGAAACTGGGTTGCAGAAGAACTGTTACACAGAGCAGAGGTTGAAGACTTGAGTGTAGAAGGACTGTTGTAGAGAGCAGAGTTTGGAGACTAGGTTGCAGAAGGACCCTTAGAGAGAGCAGAGTTTGGAAACTGCAGTACATAAGGTCTGTGACAGAGAGCAGATCTCGGAAACTAGGGAGCAGAAGGACTGTTGCAGAGGATAGAGGTTTGAGACTTTGGTGGAGAAGAAATTTTACAGAGAGCAGAGTTTGAAAACTGGAGTGCAGAACGATTTTACAGAGAGCAGAGGTTGGAGACTGTATTGCAGATGGACTGTTGCAGAGACCAGACGTTGGAGACTGGGGTCCAAAAGGTTCGTTGCAGAGAGCAGAGTTTGGAGACTGGGGTGCAGAAGGACTGCTGCAGAGAGCAGATGTTGGAGACTGGGGTGGAAATGGACTGTTGCAGAGAGCAGATTTTAGAGACTGGTGTGCAGAAGGATTGTTACAGAGAGCAGGGGTTTGAGACTGAGGTGCAGTAGGACCGTTACAGAGAGCAGTGTTTGGAGACTGAGGTGCAGAAAGATTGTTAGAGAGAGCAGAGGTTGGAGACTGCGTTTCAGATGGATGTTACAGAGAGTTTGCAGACTGGGGTGCAAAAGGACAGTTGCAGAGAGCAGATGTTAAAGAATTGGGTGGAGAAGAATCATTGCAGAGAGAAGAGATTGGAGACTGAGGTTCAGAAGGCCTATTACAGAGAGTAGAGTTTGAAGACTGAGGTGCAGAAGGACTGTTTCAGAGATGAGAGGTTGGAGACTGGGGTATAGTAGGATCATTTCAGAGAGCAGAGGTTGGAGACGGGCGTGCAGAATGATTGTTGCAAAGAGCAGAGTTTGGAGACATTTGTGCAGAAGGCCTGTTACAGAGAGGAGAGGTTTGAGGGGGGGTGCAGAAGGACTGTTATAGAGAGCAGTGTTTGGAGACTGAGTTGCTGAAGGATCTTACAGAGAGCAGAGGTTAAAGACTGAGCTGCAGGTGCACTGTTACAGAGAGCAGTGGTTGGAGACTGGGGTGCAGAAGAATCGTGGAGAGCAGAGGTTTCAGATTGAGGTACAGGTGGACTTTTACAGAGAGCAGTGATTGGAGACTGGGGTGTAGAAGGACTGTTACAGAGAGCAGAGTTTGGAGACTCAGGTGCAGTAAAACTGTTACAGGAAGCAGAGTTTGGAAATTAAGGTGCAGAAGGACTGTTACAGAGAGCAGAATTTGGAGACTGCGGTATAGGACTGTTACCTAGAGCAGAGGTTGAAGACTGGAGTGCAGAAGGACTCTTACATAGAGCATAAGTTGGAGTCTGAGGTGCAAAGGATAGATACAGAGAACAGATTTTGGAGACTGGGGTTCAGGCAGACTGATACAGAAATCAGAGGTTAGAGACTGGGGTGTAGAAGGACCTTTACAAAGAGCAGAGTTTGGAGACTGCAAAACAGAAGGACTGTTACAGAGAACAGATCTCGGAGAATGGGGAGCAGAAGGACTGTTGCAGAGAGCTGAGGTTGAAGACTGGGGTGGAGAAGGAATGTTATAGATAGCAGAGTTTGAAAACTAGAGTGCAGAAGAATCTTATAGTGAGCCGAGTTTGGAGACTGTGGTGCAGAAGGACTGTTCCTGAGAGCAGAGGTTGGAAACTGGGGTCCAGAAGGATCGTTGCAGAGAGCGGAGTTTAGAGACTGGGTTGCAGAAGGAGTGTTGCAGAGAGCAGATGTTGAAGACTGGGGTTCAGAAGGAATGTTTCATAGAGCAGATTTTAAAGACTGGGGTGCAGTTGGAGTGTTACAGAGAGCAGAGTTTGGAGACTGAGGTGCAGAAAGACTGTTACAGAGAGCAGAGTTTAGAGATTTGGGTGTATAAGGACTGTTACAGAGAGCATAGTTTGGAGACTGGGGTTCAGATAGATCTTACAGAGAGCAGAGTTTGGAGACTGTGGTTCAAAATGACTGTTTCAGACAGCAGATGTCGGAGACTAGGGTGGAGAAGAATCGTTGCAGAGAAAAGAGTTTGGAGACTGGGGTGCAGAAAGCCTGTTAGAAAGAGCAGAGTTTGGAGACTGTGTTGCAGAAGTCCTGTTACAGAGAGCAGATGTAGGAGACTGTTGTGCAGAAGGACAGGTACAAAGCGCAGAGTTTAAAGACTGGGTTGCAGAAGGATCTTACAGAGAGCAGAGTTGGGAGACTGAGGTGCAGAATGACTGTTACAGAGAGCCGAGGTAGGAGACTCGGGTTCAGAAGGGTCGTGGCAGAGAGCAGAGTTTTAAGATTGAGGTGCAGAAGGACTGTTGCAGAGAGCAGATGTTGGTAAGTATTGTGCAGAAGGACTGTGGTAGAGAGCAGAGGTTTTAGACTAGAGTGGAAAAGTCCTGTTACAGAGAGTAGAGGTTGGAGACTCGGGTGCAGAAGGACTGTTACAGAGAGCAGAGGTTGGATACAGGTGAGCAGAAGCATCTTACAGAGAGCAGAATGTGGAGACTGAGGTGCAGATGCACTGTTGCAGAGATCAGAGGTTGGAGACTGGGGTGCAGAAGGATCGTTGCAGAGAGCACATTATGGAGCCTGGTGTGCAGAAGGCCTGCTACAGAGAGCAGAGTTGAGAGACTGGCATCTAGAAAGCCTTTTACAGAGAGAAGAGGTTGGAGACTGGGGTGCAGAAGGACTGTTATAGAAAGCAGAGTTTGGAGACTGGGTTGCTGAGGGATCTTATGGAGAGAAGAGGTTTGAGACTGAGGTGCAGGTGGACTGTTAAATAGAGCAGTGGTTGGAGACTGAAGTGCAGAAGGATCATGCAGAGAGGAGAGGTGTCAGACTGAGGTGCAGAAGGACTGTTACATAGAGCAGAGGTTGGAGACTGAGGTGTAGAAGTACTGTTAGATAGAGTAGAGTTTGGAGACTGATGTGTAGAAGAACTGTTTCAGAAAGCAGAGGTTGGAAATTGGGGTGCAGAAGGACCGTTACAAAGACCAGAGTTTGGAGACTGTGGTATAGAAAAACTGTTACAGAGAGCAGAGTTTGGAAACTGGGGTGTAGAAGGAATGTTACAGAGAGCACAGGTTGGAGACTGAGGTGCAGCAGGATAGATACAGAGAGCAGAGTTTTGAGACTGGTGTTAAGAAGGACTGTTATAGAGAACAGTGTTTAGAGACTGTGGTGCAGAAGAATCGTGCAGAGAGCAGAAGTGCCAGACTGAGGTGCAGAAGGACTGTTACAGTTAGCAGAGGTTGGAGACTGAGGTGTAGAAGGACCATGCAGAGAGGAGAGGTGTCAGACTGAGGTGCAGAAGGACTGTTACAGAGAGCAGAGGTTGAAGACTGATGTGCAGAAGTACTGTTAGATAGAGTAGAGTTTTTAGACTGATATGCAGAAGGACTTTACCGAAAGAAGTGGTTCGAAATTGGGGTGCAGAATGACCATAACAGAGACCAGAGTTTGGAGACTGCGGTATAGAAAAACTGTAACAGAAAGAACAGGTTGGAGACTGAGGTGCAGAATAATAGATACAGAGAGCAGAGGTTTGAGACTGGGTTTTAGAAGGATCCTCCAGAGAGCAGAGTTTGGAGAGTGAAGTGCAGAAGGACTGTTACAGAGAGTAGAGGTTGGAGACTGAGGTGCAGAAGGACCGTTACAAAGAACAGAGTTTGGAGACTGAGGTACAGAATGATTGTTACAGAGAGCAGAATTTGGAGACTTGGGTGCAGAAGGACTGTTGCAGAGAGCAGAGGCTGCAGAATGGGGTGAAGAAGAACTGTTGCAGAGAGCAGCGGATGAAGACTGGGCTGCAGAAGGAATGTTGCAGAGAGTACATGTTGGAGACTGAGTTGCAGAAGGACTCTTAGAGAGAGCAGAAGTTGGAGACTGGGGTGCAGAAGGACTGTGGCAGAGAGCAGAGCTTGGAGACTGAGGTGCAAAATTTTTTTACATTAAGCAGAGCTTGGACACTGGGATGCAGAAGGATCGTTCCAATAAGCAGAGCTTGGAGACAGAGGTGCAGAAGGATCTTACAGAGAACAGATGTTGGAGACAGAGTTGCAAAAGGACTGTTGCAAAGATCAGAGGTTGGAGACTGGGGTGCAGTAGGATCATTGCAGAGAGCAGAGTTTGGAGACTGGGTTGCAGAAGGGTCTTACAGAGAGCAGAGGTAGGAGACTTTGCTGCATAAGGATCATTGCAGAGAGCAGAGTTTTTAGACTGAGTTCCTGAAGGACTGTTGCAGAGAACAGATGTTGGAGTCTGGTGTGCAAAAGGACTGTTGCAGAGAGCAGAGGTTGGAGATTGTGGTGCAGAAGAATCCTTGCAGAGAGCAGAGGTTGGAGAGTGAGGTGTAGAAGGATCCTTGGAGAGAGCAGAGTTAGGAGACTGGGGTGCAGAAGGATGGTTACAGAGAGCAGAGGTTGGAGACTGGAGTGCAGAAGGACTGTTACAGAGAGCAGAGTTTGGAGACTGGGTTGGAGAAGGATCTTAGAGAGAGCAGAGGTTGAAGAATCAGGTGTAGAAAGACTGATACAGAGATTTAATATTGGAGACTGAGGTGCAGAAGTAACGTTTCAGAGCACAGAGTTTGGAGACTAAGGTTAAGAAGGATTGTTACAGAGAGCAGAGGTTGGAGACTGGGTTGCAGAAGGAGTGTTGCAGATAGCGGATTTTGGAGACTAGGGTGCTGACGAACTGTTAGAGCGAGCAGAGGTTGGAGACTGGGGTGCAGATGGACTGATACAGAAAGATGAGATTGGAGTCTGGGGTGAAGAAAGACCCATTCAGAGAGCAGAGGTTGGAGACTGGGGTGCAGAAGGCCTGTAAAAGAGAGCTGATGTTGGTAACTAGGGTGCCGGAAGAATTTTGCAGAGAGCAGAGTTTGGAGACTGGGGTTCAGAAGAACTGTAGCAGAGAGCAGATGTTGGAGACTTAGGTGCAGAAGGACTGTTGTAAAGATCAGAGTTTGGAGACTGGTGTGCAGTAGGATCATTTCAGAGAGCAGAGGTTAAAGACTGGGGTGCAGAAGGACTGTTACAGAGAGCAGAATTTGGAGACTGGGGTGTAGAATGACTGTTACAGAGAAAAGAGTTTTGAGATTCAGGTGCAGACGGACTGTTACAGGAATCAGAGTTTAAAAATTGGGATGCAGAAGGATCATTAAAGAGATCAGAGGTTGAAGACTGTGGTACAGAACTGTTTCCAATAGTAGAGGTTGGAGACTGGGGTGCAGAAGGACTGTTACAAAGAGCAGAGGTTGGAGACTTAGGTGTAGAAGAAGTGTTGCAGAGAGCAGAGTTTGGAGACTAAGGTGCAGAAGGTCAGTTACAGAAAGCAGAGGTTGAAAATTGGGGTGCAGAATGAGGGTTACAGAGAGCAGAGGTTGGAGACTACGGTACAGAAGGAATGTTAAAGAGAGAAGATCGCAGAAGGACTGTTGCAGAGGACAGGAGTTGGAGACTGAGGTGGTAAAGGAATGTTACAGAGAGCAGAGTTTAAAAACTGGAGTGCAGAATGATCTTACAGAGAGCAGAGGTTGGAGGCTGGAGATTAGATGGATCTTACAGAGAGCAGAGTTTAGAGACTGGGGTGCAAAAGGACTGTTGCAGAGATCAGATGTTGGAGACTGAATGGAAAAGAATAGTTGCAGAGAGAAGAGGTTGGAGACTGGAGTGCATAAGGATCTTACAGAGAGCAGAGGTTGGTGACTAGGGTGCAGGACTGTTGCAGAGAGCAGAAGTTGGAGACTGGGGTGTAGAAAAATCATTGCAGAGAGAAGAGGTTGGAGACTGGGGTTCTGAAAGCCTGTTACAGAAAGCAGAGGTTCGAGACCGGGTTGTAAAATTCCTGTTACAGAGAGCAGCGGTTGAAAACTATTCTGCAGAAGGACTGTTACAGAGAGCAGAGTTTGGAGACTTGGTTTCAGAAGGGTTTTACAAAGAGCAGAGGTAGGACACTGAGGTGCAGAAGGATCGTGGCAGAGCGCAGAGTATTTAGACTGAGTTGCTGAAGGACTGCTGCAGAGAGCAGGTGTTGGAGACTGGTGTTCAGAAGGACTGTTGCAGAGAGCAGAGGTTGGAGACTGGGGAGAAGAAGGATCAGTGCAGAGAGAAGAGGTTGGCTACTTGTGTGCAGAAGGTCTGTTACAGAGAGCAGAGTTTGGAGACTGGGTTAAAGAAGGATCCTACAGAGAGCAGAGGTTGAAGAATCAGGTGCAGAAAGATTGTTACAGAGAGTAGATTTTGGAGACTGAGGTGCAGAAGTAACGTCGCAGAGTACAGAGTTCAGAGACTGAGGTGCAGAAGAATTGTTACAGAGAACAGAGTTTGGAGACTGGAGTGCAGAAGGACTGTTCCAGATAGCGGACTTTGGAGACTGGGGTGAAGAAGGACTGTTATAGAGAGCAGAGGTGGGAGACTGGGTTGCAGAAGGACTGATACAGAATGCAGAGTTTGGAGTCTGGGGTGCAGAAAGACCCTTACAGAGTGCAGAGGTTGGATTCTGCAGTACAGGAGGACTGTTACAGAGAGGAGAGGTTGGAGACTGGGGTGAAAAAGGACTGTAAAAGAGAGCTGATGTTGATAACTAGGGTGCCGAAGGACTGTTGGAGAGAGCAGAGTTTGGAGACTGGGGTGCAGAAGAACTGTTGCGGAGAGCAGAGGTTGGAGACTGGGGTAAAGAAGAATTGTTACAGAGAGCAGAGGTTGGAGACAGCGGTGCAGAAGGATCTTACAGAGAGCAGAATTTGGAGACTCAGGTGCAGAATGACTTTGGTAGAACTCAGAGGTTGGAGACTGTGGTGCAGTAGCATCATTGCAGAGAGCAGAGGTTAAAGAGTGGGGTGCAGAAAGATCGCTGCAGAGAGCAGAGGTTGGAGACTTGCATGCAGAAGGCCTGCTAAAGAGAGCAGATTTGGAGACGGGCATACAGAAGGCCTGTTACAGAAAGGAGAGGTTGGAGACTGGGGTGCAGAAGGACTTGTACAGAGAGCTGATTTTGAAGAAAGGGTTGCTGAAGGATCTTACAGAGAGCTGAGGTTGGAGACTAAGGTGCAGGTGGACTGTTACAGAGAGCAGTGGTTGGAGACTGGGGTGCAGAAGAATCATGGAAAAGAGAGGTTTCAGACTGAGGTGCAGAAGTACTATTACAGAGAGCAGAGGTTGGAGATTGAGGTGTAGAAGGACTGTTACAAAGAGCAGAGTTTTGATACTGAGGTGCAGAAGGACTGTTACAGAAAGCAGAGGTTGGAAATTGGGGTGCAGAAGGACCGTTTCAGAGAACAGAGTTTGGAGACAAAGGTATAGAATGAATTTTACAGAGAGCAGAGGTGGGAGACTTGGGTACATAAGGACTGTTAGAGAAATCACATGTTGGAGACTGAGGTGAAGAAGAATAGACACAGAGAGCAGAGGTTGAGACTGGGGTTCAGAAGGACTGATACAGAAAGCAGAGGTTGAATACTGGGGTGAAGAAAAAATGTTACAGAGAGAAGAGGTTGGAGACAGCGGTGCAGAAGGATCTTACAGAGAGCAGAATGTGGAGACTGAGGTGCAGAAGGACTGTTGTAGAGATAAGAGGTTGGAGATTGGGATGCAGAAGGCCTGTTAAAGAGAGCAGATTTGGAGACTGGCGTGCAGAAGGCCTGTTACAGAGAGGAGAGGTTGGAGACTGGCGTGCAGAAGGACTGGTACAGAGAGCAGATTTTTAAGAAAGGGTTGCTGAAGAATCTTACATAAATCAGAGGTTGGATAATGGGGGGCAGTAGGATCATTGCAGAGAGCAGAGGTTGAAGATTGGGATACAGAAGGATCATTGCAGAGAGCAGAGTTTGGAGACTTTGGTTCAGAAGGCCTGCTACAGAGAGCAGAGTATGGAGACTGGCGTGCAGAAGGCCTGCTATAGAGAGCAGAGTTTTGAGACTAGCGTCCAGAAGGCCTGTTACAGAGAGGAGAGGTTGGAGACTGGGTTGCAGAAAAACTGTTACAGAGACCAGAGTTTGGAGACTTGTTTGCTTAAGGAACTTACAGAGAGCAGATGTTGAAGACTGAGGTGCAGGTGGACTGTTACAGAGAGCAGTGGTTGGAGACTGGGGTGCAGAAGAAGCATGGAGAGCAGAGGTTTCAGACTGAGGTGTAGAAGGACTGTTACAGAGAGCAGAGTATAGAGACTAAGGTACAGAAGGATTTTACAGAAAGTAGAAGTTGGAAATCGGGGTGCAGAAGGACCGTTAAAGAGAGCAGATGTTGGAGACTGTGGTATAGAAGGACTGTTACAGAGAGCAGAGGTTGGAGACTGGGGTGCAGAATGACTGTTACAGAAAGCACAGGATGAAGACTGAGGTGCAGAAGAATAGATACAAAGAGCAGAGGTTGGAGACTGGGGTACAGAAGGATAGTTGCAGAGAGCAGAGGTTGAAGACTGGGGTGCAGAAGGGTCGTTGCAGTGAGCAGAGTTTTAAGACTGAGGTGCAGAAGGAGTGTTGCAGAGAGCAAATGTTGGTAACTAGTGTGCAGAAGGACTGTTGTAGAGAGCAGAGTTTTTAGACTACGGTGGAAAAGTCCTGTTAAAGAGAGCAGAGGTTGGAGACTCGGGTGCAGAAGGACTGTTACGGAGAGCAGAGGTTGGATACAGGTGTGTAGAAGCATCTTACAGAGAGCAGAAATTGGAGACTGAGGTGCAGATGGACTGTTGCAGAGATCAGTGGTTTGAGACTGGGGTGAAAAAGGATCGTTACAGAGAGCACATTATAAAGACTGGGGTGCAGAAGGCCTGTTACAGAGAACAGAGGTGGGAGACTGGCATCCAGAAGGCCTGTTACAGAGAGGAGAGGTTGGAGACTGGGGTGCAGAAAAACTGTTACAGAGACCAGAGTTTGGAGACTGGTTTGCTAAAGGAACTTACAGAGAGCAGATGTTGGAGACTCAGGTGCAGGTGGACTGTTACAGAGAGCAGTGGTTGTAGCCTGGCGTCCAGAAGAATCATGGATAGCAGAGGTTTCAGACTGAGGTGTAGAAGGACTGTTACAGAGAGCAGAGTTTAGAGACTAAAGTGCAGAAGGACTGTTACAGAAAGCAGAGGTTGGAAATTGGGGTCCAGAACGATCATTACAGAGAGCAGAGTTTGGAGACTGCGGTATAGAAGGACTGTTACAGAGAGCAGAGTTTGGAGACTGCAGTGCAGAAGGACTGTTAAAGAAAGCACAGGTTTAAGAATGAGGTGCAGAAGGATAGATATAAAGATCAGAGGTTGGAGACTGGGGTTCAGAAGGACTGATTCAAAAACCAGAGTTTGGAGACTGGGTTGCAGAAGGACCGTTACAGAGAGCAGAGTTTGAAATCTGCGGTACATAAGGTCTGTGACAGAGAGCAGATCTCGGAAACTGGGGAGCAGAAGGACTGTTGCAGAGGACAGAGGTTTGAAACTTTGGTGGAGAAGAAATTTTACAGAGAGCAGAGTTTGAAAACTGGAGTGCAGAACGATTTTACAGAGAGCAGAGGTTGGAGACTGTATTGCAGATGGACTGTTGCAGAGAGCAGACGTTGGAGACTGGGGTCCAGAAGGTTCGTTGCAGAGAGCAGAGTTTGGAGACTGAGGTGCAGAAGTACTGTTGCAGAGAGCAGATGTTGGAGACTTGGATGGAAAAAAACTTTTGCATAGAGCAGATTTTAGAGACTGGTGTGCAGAAGGATTGTTACAGAGATTAGGGGTTGGAGACTGAGGTTCGGTAGGATTGTTACAGAGAGCAGCGTTTGGAGACTGGCGTGCAGAAGGACTGTTAGAGAGAGCAGAGGTTGGAGACTGCGGTTCAGATGGATGTTACAGAGAGTTTGCCGACTGGGGTGCAAAAGGACAGTTGCAGAGAGCAGATGTTCGAGAATTGGGTGGAGAAGAATCGTTGCAGCGAGAAGAGGTTGGAGACTGGGGTGCAGAAGGCCTATTACAGAGAGCAGAAGTTGAAGACTGAGGTGCACAAGGACTGTTTCAGAGATGTGAGGTTGGAGAATGGGGTTTAATAGGATCATTGCAGAGAGCAGAGGTTGGAGACAGGCGTGTAGAATGATCGTTGCATAGAGCAGAGTTTGGAGACATTTGTGCAGAAGGCCTCTTACAGAGAAAAGAGGTTTGAGAGTGGGGTGCAGAAGGACTGTTATAGAGAGCAGTGTTTGGAGACTGAGTTGCTGAAGGATCTTACAGAGAGCAGAGGTTAAAGACTGAGCTGCAGGTGCACTGTTACAGAGAGCAGTGGTTGGAGACTGGGGTGCAGAAGAAACGTGGAGAGCAGAGGTTTCAGACTGAGGTACAGGTGGACTTTTACAGAGAGCAGTGATTGGAGACTGGGGTGTAGAAGGACTGTTACAGAGAGCAGAGTTTAGAGACTCAGGTGCAGAAAAACTGTTACAGGAAGCAAAGTTTGGAAATTAAGGTGCAGAAGGACCGATACAGAGAGCAGATTTTGGAGACTGCGGTATAGGACTGTTACTAGAGCAGAGGTTGAAGACTGGAGTGCAGAAGAACTCTTACTTAGAGCATAGGTTGGAGACTGAGGTGCAAAGGATAGATACAGAGAACAGATTTTGGAGACTGGGGTTCAGGCAGACTGATACAGAAATCAGAGGTTAGAGACTGGGGTGTAGAAGAACCTTTACAAAGAACAGAGGTTGGAGACTGCGAAACAGAAGAACTGTTACAGAGAACAGATCTCGGAGACTGGGGAGCAGAAGGACTATTGCAGAGAGCTGAGGTTGAAGACTGGGGTGGAAAAGGAATGTTATAAACAGCAGAGTTTGGAAACTAGTGTGCAGAAGGATCTTATAGAGAGCAGAGTTTGGACACTGTGGTGCAGAAGGACTGTTACTGAGAGCAGAGGTTGGAAACTGGGGTCCAGAAGGATCGTTGCAGAGAGCGGAGTTTGGAGACTGGGGTGCAGAAGGAGTGTTGCAGAGAGCAGATTTTAGAGACTGGGGTGCAGAAGGACTGTTACAGAGAGCAAGGTTGGAGACTGAGGTGCAGAAAGACTGTTACAGAGAGGAGAGTTTGGAGATTTGGGTGTAGAAGGACTGTTACAGAGAGCATAGGTTGGAGACTGAGGTTCAAATGGATCTTACAGAGAACAGAGTTTGGAGACTTGGTTTCAAAACGACTGTTGCAGACAGCAGATGTTGAAGACTGATGTTGAGAAAGCCTGTTAGAAAGAGCAGAGTTTGGAGACTAGGTTGCAGAAGTCCTGTTACAGAGAGCAGCAGTAGGAGTCTGCTGTGCAGAAGGACAGGTACAAAGAGCAGAGTTTAAAGACTGGGTTGCAGAAGGATCTTACAGAGAGCAGAGTTGAAAGACTGAGGTGCAGAAGGACTGTTACAGAGAGACTAGGTAGGAGACTGGGGTTCAGAAGGGTCGTTTCAGAGAGCAGAGTTTTAAGATTGAGGTGCAGAAGGACTGTTGCAGAGAGCAGATGTTGGTAAGTAGTGTGCAGAAGGACTGTGGTAGAGAGCAGAGGTTTTAGACTAGGGTGGAAAAGTCCTGTTACAAAGAGCAGAGGTTGGAGACTCGGGTGCAGAAGGACTGTTACGGAGAGCAGAGGTTGGATACAGGTGTGCAGAAGCATCTTACAGAGAGCAGAATGTGGATACTGAGGTGCAGATGGACTGTTGCAGAGATCAGAGGTTGGAGACTGGGGTGCAGAAGGATTGTTGCAGAGAGCACATTATGGAGCTTGGGGTGCAGAAGGCCTGCTACAGAGAGCAGAGTTGGGAGACTGGCGTCCAGAAGGCCTGTTACAAAGAACAGAGGTTGGAGACTGGGGTGCAGAAGGACTGTTATAGAGAGCAGAGTTTGGGACTGGGTTGCTGAAGGATCTTACGGAGAGAAGAATTTGGAGACTGAGGTGCAGGTGGACTGTTACAGAGAGCAGTGGTTGGAGACTGAGGTGCCGAAGGACCATGCAGAGAGGAGAGGTGTCAGACTGAGGTGCAGAAAGACTGTTACAGAGAGCAGAGGTTGAAGACTCAGGTGTAGAAGTACTGTTAGATATAGTAGTGTTTGTAGACTGATGTGCAGAAGGACTGTTACAGAAAGCAGAGGTTGGAAATTTGGGTGCAGAAGGACCGTTACAAAGACCAGAGTTTGGAGACTGTGGTACAGAAAAACTGTTACGGAGAGCAGAGGTTGGAGACTGGGTGTAGAAGTAATGTTACAGAGAGTACAGGTTGGAGACTGAGGTGCAGAAGGATAGATACAGAGAGCAGAGTTTTGAGACTGGTGTTCAGAAAGACTGTTTTAGAGAACAGTGTTTGGAGACTGGGGTGCAGAAGAATCGTGCAGAGAGCAGAGGTGTCCGACTGAGGTGCAGAAGGACTGTTACAGAGAGCAGAGGTTGGAGACTGAAGTGTAGAAGGACTGTTACAGAGAGCAGAGTTCGGAGACTGAGGTGCAGAAGGACTGTTACAGAAAGAAGTGGTTGGAAATTGGGGTGCAGAAGGACCGTAACTGAGACCAGAGTTTGAAGACTGCGGTATAAAAAACTGTAACAGAGAGCGGATGTTGGAGACTGAGGTGCAGAATAATAGGTACAGAGAACAGAGGTTTGAGACTGGGTTTTAGAAAGATCCTACAGAGAGCAGAGGTTGGAGAGTGAAGTGCAGAAGGACTGTTACAGAGAGTAGAGTTTGGAGACATAGGTGCAGAAGGACCGTTTCTTAGAACAGAGTTTGGAGACTGTGGTGCAGAAGAATTGTTACAGAGAGCAGAGTTTGGAGACTGAGGTGCAGAAGGACTGTTGCAGAGAGCAGAGTTTGGAGATTGGGGTGAAAAAGGACTGTTGCAAAGAGCATTGGATGGAGACTGGGCTGAAGAGGAATGTTGCAGAGAGCAGATGTTGGAGACTGCATTGCAGAAGGACTCTTAGAGAGAGCATAAGTTGGAGACTGGGGTGCAGACGGACTGTTGCAGAGAGCAGAGGTTGGAGACTGAGGTGCAAAATAGAGCAGAGGTTGGAGAGTGGGGTGCAGAAGGATCGTTGCAATAAGCAGAGCTTGGAGTCAGGTTTACAGAAGGATCTTACAGAGAGCAGAAGTTGGAGACTGTATTGCAGAAGGACTGTTGCAGAGATCAGAGGTTGGAGACTGGGGTGCAGTAAGATCATTGCAGAGAGCAGAGGTTGAATACTGGGGTGCAGAAGGATCGTTGCAGAAAGCAGAGGTTTAAGACTGCTATGCAGGAGGCCTGCTACAGAGAGCAGAGTTTGGAGACTGGCGTGCAGAAGGTTTGTAAAAGAGAAAAGAGAATGGATACTGGGGTGCAGAAGGACTGATATAGAGAGCAGAGTTTGGAGGCTGAGTTCAAGAAGGATCTTACAAAGAGCAGAGGTTAGAGACTGAGATGCAGGTGGACTGTTACAGAGAGCATTGGTTGGAGACTGGGGTGCAGAAGGATCGTTGCAGAGAGCAGAGGTTGGAGACTGGGGTGCAGAAGGCCTGCTACAGAGAGCAGACATTGGAGACTCTCGTGCATAAGGCCTGTTACAGAGAGGAGAGGTGAAAGACTGGGGTGCAGAAGAACTCTTATAGAGGGCACAGTTTGGAGACTGAGTTCCTGAAGGATCTTACTGAGAGCAAAGGTTGGAGACTGAGGTGCATGTTGACTGGTACAGAGAGCAGTGGTTGGAGACTGGGGTGCAGAAGTTTTGTGCAGAGAGAAGAGGTGTCAGACTGAGGTGCAGATGGACTGTTACATAGAGAAGATTTTGGAGACTGAGGTGTAGATGGACTGTTACAGAGAGCAGAGTTTGGAGACTGAGGTGCAGAAGGACTGTTACAGAAAGAAGTTGTTTAAAATTGGGGTGCAAAAAACCGTAAGAAAGACCAGAGTTTGGAGACTGTGGTATAGAAAAACTGTAACAGAGAGTAGACTTTGGATAATGAGGTGCAAAAGGATAGATACAGAGAGCAGAGGTTTGAGACTGGGGTACAGAAGGACTGATACAGAAAGCAGAGTTTGGAGACTGGGGTGCAGAAGGACCGTTCCAGAGAGCAGATGTTGGAGACTGGGGAGCAGAAGGACTGTTGCAGAGGACAGAGGTTGGAGACTGGGGTGTTTCAGGACATTTGCAAAAAACAGATGTTAAATAATGGTGTGGAGAAGAAATGTTACAGAGAGCAGAGTTTGTATACTGGAGTACTGAAGGATCTTACAGAGAGCAGAGGTTGGATACTTAGGTGCAGAAGGACTGTTGCAGAGAGCAGAGGTTGGAGACTGGGCTGCAGAATGACTGTTGCAGAGACCAGAGTTTGGAGACTGGAGTGCAGAAGGACTGTTGCGGAGAGCAAAGGTTGGAGACTGACCTGCAGAAGTCTTGTTATATAGAGCAGAGGTTGGAGACTGAGGGGCAGAAGGATTGTTACAGAGAGCAGAGTTTGCAGACTGGGTTGCAGAAGGACTGTTGCAGAAAAAAGAGGTTGGAGACTGGGGTGCAGAAAGACTGTTGAAGAGAGCAGAGTTTGGAGACTGGGGTGCAGAAGGACTGTTGCAGAGAGTAGAGGTTGAATACTGAGGTGCAGAAAGACTCTTAGAGAGAGAAGAATTTAGAGCCTGGGGTGCAGAAGGACTGATAAGGAAAGCAAAGATTGGAGTCTAGGCTGCAGAAAGACGTTTACAGAGAGCATAGTTTGAAGACTGCAGTATAGAAGGACTATTGCAGAGAGCAGAGTTTGGAGACTGTGGTGTAGAAGGACTGTTACAGAGATTAGAGTCTGGAGACTCAGGTGCAGAAGGACTGTTACAGGAAGCAGAGTTGTGAAATTGGGTTGCAGAAGGACTTTTACAGAGAGCAGATATTGGAGACTGGGGTGGAGAAGAATCATTGCAGAGAGAAGAGTTTGAACACTGTTGTGCAGAAGGACTTTTACGGAGTGCAGAGTTTAAAGACTTGCTTTCAAAAAGATCTTACAGAGAGCAAAGTTGGGAGACTAATGTGCAGAAGGACTGTTAGAGAGAGTAGAGGTAAGAGATTGAGGTGCAGAAGAACTGTTACAGAAAGCAAAGGTTGAATACAGGGGTGCAGAAGCATCTTACAGAGAGCATAATTTGGAGACTGAGGTGCAGAAGGACTGTTGCAGAGATCAGAGGTTGGAGAGTGGGGTGCAGTTGGATCATTGCAGAGAGCTGATGTTGGAGACTGGCATGCAGAAGGCCTGCTACAGAGAGAAGAGTTTGGCGACTGGCTTGCAGAAGGCCTGTTACAGAGAGAAGAATTTGGAGACTGAGGTGCAGGTGGTCTGTTACAGAGAGCAGTGTTTGGAGACTGGGGTGCAGAAGGATCGTACAGAGAGCAGAGTTTTAAAACTGAGGTGCAGGTGGACTTTTACAGAGAGCAGAGGTTTAAGACAGAGGTGTAGAAGGACTGTTACAGAGAGGAGAGTTTGGAGACTCATGTGCAGAAGGACTGGTATACAGAGCAGTGTTTGGTGACTGGGTTTCTGAAGGATCTTACCGAGAGAAGAGGTTGTAGACTGAGGTGCAGGTGGACTGTTACAGAGAGCAGAGGTTTGAGACTGAGGTGTAGAAGGACTGTTACAGAGATCAGAGTTTGCAGACTGGGGTGCAGAAGGACTGTTGAAGAAAAAAGAGGCTGGAGACTGAGGTGTAGAAGCACTGTTACAGAAAGCAGAGGTTGGAAATTGGGGTGCAGAAGGACCGTTACAGAGACCAGAGGTTGGAGACTATGGTATAGAAAAACTGTTACAGAGAGTAGAGGTTAGAGACTGGGGTGCAGAAGGAATGTTACAGAGAGCAGAGTTTGGAAAATGTGGTGCTGATGGACTGATACTGAAACCATGGTTGAAGACTGGGGTGCAGAAGGACCCTTACAGAGAACAGAGATTGGAGACTGGGGTGCAGAAGGAATGTTAGAGAGAGCAGAAGTTGGAGACTGGGGTGCAGAATAATTGTTGTAGAGAACAGAGTTTGGAGACTGGGGTGCAGAACAACCATTGCAAATAGCACAGTTTGGAGACTGGGTTTCAGAAGGATTATACAGAGAGCAGAGTTTGGAGACTGGGGTGCAAAAGGACTGTTGCAGGGAGCAGGTGTTGGAGACTGGGGTGCAGAAGGACTGATACAGAAATAAGAGGTTGGGGACTGAGGTGCAGAAGGACCATTACAGTCAGCAGAGTTTTGAGACTGCAATACAGTAGGACTGTTACAGAGAGCAGAAGTTGGAGACTGGAGTGGAGAAGAACTGTTTCAGAGTGCAGATGTTGGGACTGGTATGCAGAAGAACTGTTTCAGAGAATAGAGGGAGGAAACTGAGATGCAGAAAGACTATTAAAGAGAGAAGAGTTTAAAGACTGGGGTGCAGAAGGACTGAAACAGAGAGCAGAGTTTGGAGCCTGGGGTGCACAAGGCTGTTACAGAGAGCAGAGGTTGGAGACTGTTTACAGAAGGGCTGTTACAGAGATCAGAGTTTGGAGACTGGGTTGCAGAAGAATATTACGTAGAGCAGAGTTTGGAGACTGCAGTGCAGAAGGATTGTTACAGAGAGCAGAGGTTGGCGACTGGAGTGCAGTAGGATTATTGCAGAGAGCAGAGGTTAGAGACTGGTGTGCAGAAGGATCGTTGCAGAGAGCAGAGGATGGTGACTTGGGTGCAGAAAGACGGTTGCAAAAAGCAGATATTGGAGACTGGGATGCAGAAGGATCGTTGCAGAGAGCAGAGATTGGAACTGGGTTGCAGAGGGACTGTTAAACAGAGCAGAGGTTCAAGACTGGAGTGTAGAAGGACTGTTGCAGAGAGCAGAGTTTGGAGACTGGGGTGCAAAAGGACTGTTGCAGATAGCAGAGGTTGGAAACTGGGGTGAAGAAAGACTGTTGCAGGGAGCAGGTGTTGGAGACATGGGTACAGAAGGACTTTTGCAGAGAGTAGAATTTGGAGACTGAGGTTCAGAAGGACTGTTACACAGAGCAAAGGTTTCAGACTGGGGTGCAGTATAACTGATGCAAAAAGTAGAGTTTGGAGACTGGGGTGCAGAAGGACTCTAACAGAGAGCAGAGTTTGTAGCCTGGGGTGCAGAAGAACAGCTGCAGAGAACAGAGGTTGGATACTGGGGTGCACAAGGGCCGTTGCAGAGAGATAAGTTTGGAGACTGAGGTGCAGAATGACTGTTACAGAGAGCAAAGTTTGGAGAACGGGGTGCAGAAGGATTTTAAAAAGAGCAGACATTGGAGCCTGGGATGCAGAAGGATCGTTGCAGAGAGCAGAGGTTGGAGACTGGGTGTAGAAGGACTTTTGCAGAGAGCAGAGGTTGGAGACTTGGGTGGAGAGGCCTGTTACAGAGAGCAGAGTTTGGAGATTGGGTTTCAGAAAACCTGTTACAGAGAGCAGATGTTAAAGACTGGAGCGCAGAAGGATTGTTACAAATAGCACAGTTTGGAGACTGTTGTATAGACGGATTGTTGCAGAAAGCAGATGTTTAGACTGAGGCTTAGAAGTACTGGTACAGAGAGCAGAGGTTGGAAATTGGGGTGTAGAAAGACCATTATAGAGAGAATAGGTTGGAGACTGCCGTATAGAAGGACTGTTACAGAGAGCAGAGTTTGTAGACTGGGGTTCAGAAGGACCATTGCAGAGAGCAGATTTGGGAGACTGGGGTGCAGAAGGTTTTTTACAGAGAACAGAGATTGGATACTGGAGTGCAGAAAGACAATTACAGAGAGCAAAGAATGGAGACTGAGGTGCAGAAGGACTTTTACAGAGAGCAGAGTTTGGAGACTGAGGTGTAGAAACATCGTTGCAGAGAGAAGAGTTTGGATCCTGGGATGCAGAAGGACTTTTACAGAAAGCAGAATTTTGCAATTGGGGAGCAGATGGACCGTTACATAGAGAAGAGGTTCGAGACTGCAATACAAAAGGACCTGTTACAGCGAGCAGAGTTTGTAGACTGGGGTGCAGAAGGACTGTTACAGACAGCACAGGTTGGAGACTGGGGTGCAGAAGAAATGTTGCAGACAGCAGAGTTTGAAGATTTGGGTGCATAAGGACTTTTGCAGAGAGCAGCGTTTGGAGACTGTGGTGCAGAAGGACTGATACAGAGATCAGAGGTTGGAGACAGGGGTGCAGAAGGATCGTTGCAGAGAGCAGAGTTTGGAAACTAAGGTGCAGAAGGATCATTACACAGAGCAGATTTTGGTTACTGGGGTGTAAAAAAACTGCTGCAGAGATCAGAGGTTAGAGACTGAGGTGTAAAATGACTGATACCGAGAGCAGATGTAGGAGACTGGGGTGCAGAAGTACTTTAGCAGAGAGCAGAGGTTGGAGACTGGGGTGCAGAAGAACCGTTGCAGAGAGCAGAAGTTGAAGACTGAGGTGCAGAAGGATTGTTACGGAGAGCAGAAGTAGGAGACTGGGGTGCAGAAGGACTGTTGCAGAGAGCAGACATTGGAGACTAAGGTAAAGAAGGATCATTGAAGAGAGAAGACATTGGAGACTGGGTTGCAGAAGGCCTGTTACAGAGAGCAGAGATTGGAGACTGGGCTGAGTAACACCTGTTACACAGAGCAGAAGTTGGAGACTAGGGTGCAGAAGGACTGTTAAAGATAGCAAAATTTCAAGACTCGGTTTTAGAAGGATCTTACAGAGAGCATTTTGTAGACTGGGGTGCAGAAGGACTGTTACAGATAGCAGAACTTGCAGACTTCGGTGCAGAAGGATTTTTACAGAGAGAAGAGGTTGGAGACTGGGGTGCAAAAGGATTCTTACAGAGAGCAGAGAATAGAGACTAGGGTGCAGAAGGAACGTTGCAGAGAGCAGAGGTTGGAGAATGAGGTGCAGAAGGATCGCTACAGAAAGCAGAAGTTGGAGACTGGGGTGCAGCAGGACAGTTACAGAGAGCACAGGTTGGAGACTTGGGTGCAGAAGAAATGTTGCAGAGAGCAGAGGTTGTAGACTGGGGTGCAGAAGTACTATAGCAGAGAGAAAAGTTTGGAGACTAAGGTGCAGAAGGACTGCTGCAGAGAGCAGTTGTTGGAGACTGGAATGCAGAAGGAGCATTGCAGAGAGCAGAGGTTGGAGACTGCGGTTTAGAAGGACTGTTGCAGAGAGCAGAGGTTGGAGACTGAGGTACAGAAGGATCGTTGTAGAGAGAAGAGGTTGGAGACTGGGGTGCAGAAGGCCTGTTACGGAGAGCAGAGTTTGGAGACTGGGGTGCAGAAGACCTGTTATAGTGAGCACAGGTTGGAGACTGGGGTGCAGAAGGATTGTTACAGAAAGCACAGTTTGGATACTGGGGTGCAGAAGATTGTTGCAGACAGCAGAGGTTTCAGACTGAGGCTTAGAAGGACTGTTACAGAGAGCAAAGGTTAGAATCTGTGGTTCAGAAGAACTGTTACAGAAATCAGAGTTTGGCAATTGGGTTGCAGAAGGACCGTTATAGAGAGAAGAGTTTGGAGACTGCGGTACAGAAGTACTGTTCGAGAGAGCAGAATTTGGAGACTTTGGTGCATAAGGACCGTTGTAGAGAGAAGATGTTGGAGACTAGGGTGCAGAAGGACTGTTACAGAGAGCAGACGTTGGAGACTGAGGTTCAGAAGGATTGATACAGAGAGCAGAGGTTGGATACTGGGGTACAGACGGACCATCACAGAGAGCATAGTTTGGAGACTGAGGTGCAGAAGGACTGTTGCAGAGAGCAGAGTTTGGAGACTGAGGTGCAGAAGGACTCTTAAAGAGAGCAGAGGTTGGAGTCTGAGGTGCAGAAGGGTTGGTACCGAGAGGAGAGTTTGAAGACTGGGGTGTAGAAGGATTGTTACAGGAAGCAGAGTTTGGAAATTGGGGTGCATAAGGACCCTTACAGAGAGTAGAGGTTAAATACTGGGGTGCAGAAGGACCATTACAGAGAGCAATGAATGGAGACTGAGGTGCACAAAGACTTTTACAGAGAGCAGAGTTTGGGGACTGAGATGCAGAAGGATTGTTGCAGAGAGAAGAGTTTGGAGACTGGGGTGTAGAAGGACTGTTACAGAAAGAAGAGGTTGGCAATTTGGGAGCATATGGACCGTTACAAAGAGAAGAGGTTGGAGACTGCGATACAAAAGGACTTTTACAGAGAGCAGAATTTAGAGACCTGGTAGAAGAAGGATCATTGCAGAGAGCAGATGTGGGAATCTGGGGTGCAGAAGGACTGTTACAGAGAGCACAGATTGAGGACTGGGGTCCAGAAAAATATGTTTCAGAGAGCAGAGTTTAAAGACCTGCGTGCAGAAGGACTGATACAGAGAGAAGAGGTTGGAGACTGTGGTGCAGAAGGATCTTACAGAGCGTAGAGGTTGGAGACTGGGGTGCAGAAGGACTGTTGCAGAGAGCAGAGGTTGGATGCTGAGGGCCATTACCAAGTAGGAATGACCCATTGAAATTTTCTTGCCAATCGTACCCCATGCTGCTTAGAGGACATTCGATGGGACATTGCATGCATGGATTGGTAAGGTGACCTTGCTCAAGGACCAAGGCGGATCCGAGTTTAGAGCTGATCAGGTTTGAGGAAGTAACCGGCTCCTTGAGTTTAAGGCGTTGCCAGTTTAAGATAATGGGTTTTAGGGAAGTTGAAGATTGAAGATTTGCTGGGATTAGAGTGTTCCTGCTGCTTTTTCCTGTTGAGTTGTCATGAGATTAAAATGAGATTTGGAGATAGCCTCATGGAGTAGGTGAATTGTGCAGCAGATGGCAGAACGCGATTGTCCCTGGACCTGTGTGGAGGCGGTGTGAGAGCGGGAATAAAGAATTGCTGTTTGAACCTACAAAGGTGTGTTGTGGCTCGTGATTCTGGTGCCAAGCCCAGACATTGCCATTTTGGTGGCCCGTACGGAGATGTCTGAAACTTGGGGGTAAGTGAATTTGCTCGCTCATGAAGGAGAGCAAAAAAATGGGTGACCATTTCAAAAAACAATGTGTTCTGGTTTTGATTTATTTTGTTTTTATTTCAAGTTGCCTGTTTCTAGAACTTTCTCAGGCAAACTGGGGAATATGGTTGACTCAAGGATTGAAGTTGTTCACCTCCGAGGAAGAGAGATTGTTGGAGGAAGGAGGCACCCCAGTAAGACCAAGAAAAATTATGGCATATTTTGATACAGTACAAAAATGTAGCCCACGGCTTTTTAAAGATGAGTTATTAAGTATATCAATAGGACCATCATGGTATCTTGTAGAAGGATTTTTCTTCAACAAGAAAGAGATGGCAAGTTCTGTTTACTACATTTGTCTAAGATCTTGGTTTTTACAGATATCTGATTAATTTACAAAGCTAAAGTGTTAAAATATCAACCACTAAATATGAAATCAAGTACTCTTTACTTATTAAGTTCCATAAGGTAATATATTTAAATATTATGTGTGTTTTCATACATTGGCAAATGGAAAAAAAGTTTAATATTGCTTTGGTCTGTGTCTTTGCTAAACAAGGTTACTAAGAGTTAAGATTCTATCATGTGTAATTTATATACAGAGAGTATAAGAAGTTTCAGTTGGGTTTCAATTACAATATAATAGTACCTTAAAAAACATGAAAATGTATCATCTTATTAAAGTGGAGTAATTTTATAAGGATTGTTTCAGAATGTGATTTTATAAAAAGCATTAACGGTTAAAAAAGGGATATAAAAGGTTCAAGATGTGGAAATATATTTTAATATAAAAGGTTAAAGGAAGAAGAAATGTTTCTAGATGAGATAATCCCTGTGTAGTAAAGTAAAAAGTTGTAAAATGCCATTTAAAAAGATTTTGAGGAAACTAAACTTACTTTAAATGCTTGAGAAAGGAAGAAGGAAGAAAAAAGTTATTTGTACATGGCAGATTGAGACAAAGCTTCTCAATGGAGTAAAAAAGAGCCTTTGGTTGAAGGGCATCCATGTAAACTAACATTAAAGCGATTTATACAGAATTTAAGCCTCGTTTAAAAGAGTAAAGCGGTAGGTGGTGAAAAAGTAAATTTAAAAGTACAGTATAGGTGATAATTAAAAGGCTTTAAAAGGTTAAATTGAAGGTGGTAGAGATACCTTCATGGCGGAAAAAAGATTGCTTTACTCATTAAACCAAAAAAGAGGAAGATGAGATAATTTTTGTGTGGTAAAGTAAAAAGTTGTAAAATATCTAAATAAGTTGCAAAAGGCTTTAAAAGGTTAAATTGAAGGTGGTTAAGATGCCTTCATGACGGAAAAAAAATATAACCTATGAAAATGGGAAGATAATAAGATAAAAGATTTAGAAAAAGAAGATTAAAAATTTGAAGTGGAAATCTTCAAAAGCAGAAGTAAAAAGAGAGAGAGAGAAGATGTAGAAAGATAAAAAAGATATAGGAAGATAAAAAAGATGTAGAAAGACAAGAATTTTAAACCCACAAAATAGGAAACAAAAAGAAAACTAGGAGAGAAAAAAGCAACTAAGGGTAAATATAAAAACCTTAGAAGAAAAGTAGAAGATAGAAATATGATAAAAAATGGTTGAAAATGTCAAGTAAAGGTATTTCTGATAGAAAATGCAAAAGGCTAAGACAACTATGGTTTAAAATCACATCTAAAAATTATAAGGACTAAAATAATTTTAAAAAGTAAGGCAGAATGCTTTTGAAAGACTTAAATTTAAAAGGATATTTAAGGGGTATATATTCCCCAAAGATAAACTTAAAATAACCCTTTTTTACTCTAAACTTTCTAAATTTGGATTCATCAGGACTTAGTGCTGCGTAAAGACATATGTATCCGAAAAATGTACATAAGCCTAAGGTACTTTGGAAAGATATTCTAACAGGACAATGAAAAGGTCCCGACCAGTTATTGTCTGGAGTCAAGGTTCCGTTTGTGTGTTCCCACAGGGAGAACAGCAGCCGATTTGGATTCCAGAGAGGTTAACCAAAACAATTTCTACAGAAAAAGAAGATTATTTGACTGAAATCCATAACAGCTGATATCCAGAGCTCCAGCTTGGCTATTCTTACATCTGTGACAGTGATTAACCACAGTGCTTTTTTCAATATCTATTTTATTATTGCATTTTTCCCACATCCTAAAGTTCTATTTTATTTTTTGAGCTAATACAAACCTAGGTTAATGTTTTTCTGATCAGTTTTCTTTTTGGACTGTGTTTTATTTTTTGACTAGAGTTTTTAAACATTGCAATGGAGATTTTACCTAGGTAAAGCTACAAGGCTGTTATTATTGTCTTATGTGTTGTATGTTATGTGTGCACTGTTTTGTGTTGCATGTCAGTATGTGTGCATGTCCATATTTTTATATGAGTAGCACTCGTGAAAAAATGTATCCGAATTTTCTTTTTTTTTTATTCACGTGATTTAAGTGGTTTAATTTAAATTAGGTAAACAGCTGTTAATGATTGCTTTCAAAGGTGATTAACAGATCTGTTTGCTTACTATTGTTTTTAAAGGTGATTAACAGATCTGTTTGTTTACTTTCACTTTTCATTTTCATTATATTTAATAATTCTGTTCAGGATAATGTCTCTTTAACATCATTGCCAGAATTCCCATCTCCATCCCAGTGCCGGTGAAGACTAAGAAAACCAAACTACAGCTTCTATGATAGCTACCACAGTAAACTGTATAAACTGATGCATCAATGAATATAACTCAACAAGTAATGCTCAATCAAGGATTTGATTTACTTTGGGAGGAAATGGACATATTGATAGACTCTTCCACTTTGAACTGCCTGCAGAACTTGCCTGGACTATATATCAGTTGCATGCATTGTGAACTATCGTCTGGTGCAGAGAATTGTGGTACTGCTGGCATATTTTTGCTGATGGTGTCACCAGTGATGCAATTTCCTTGCCAGCGCACCCCATGTTAGTTGTGGTAATGTTGGCATCTTTGCTGATGGTGTCACCAGTGATGCAATTTTTCCAAAAGAGCTTTCAATTGGCTTGGTGTCGTGGCATTTCTGTATCTTCCTCCCTTCTACTAGTGATGGTTTAAAATTTGGGGGCCAACAGAGGTGAGGCAAAAACCTCACACCCCACTTGCACCAAGGTTAAATTTGGGGGCCAACAAAGGTGAGGCAAGAACCTCATCCCCCCACTGGTGCTTTGGCCTATCCACAAGCATGGCTGAATGCTGGACCGGTAGTCAATGACGAGTTGATCAGGTTGCAGTAGATTCAACCTAAGACAGGAAAATGACGTGTAAAGGTCAGTTCTCCCATGACAGGTAAGTACCACATGTTGAATTGGACAACCTACCAGGCACGGTCCTAAGCCACATTGCTTGTTGTTTAATTAATCAGAAGGGGGGAGATGCTGAGGGCCATTACCAAGTAAAAATGACGCATTGAAATTTCCTTGCCAAGCGTACCCCATGCTGCTTAGAGGACATTCGATGGGACATTGCATGCATGCTTTCATAAGGTGACCTTGCTCAAGGACCAAGGCGGATCCGAGTTTAGAGCTGATCAGGTTTGAGGAAGTAACCGGCTCCTTGAGTTTAAGGCGTTGCCAGTTTAAGATAATGGGTTTTAGGGAAGTTGAAGATTGAAGATTTGCTTGGATTAGGGTGTTCCTGCTGCTTGTTCCTGTTGAGTTCTCGTGAGATTAAAATGGGATTAGGAGATAGCCTCGTGGAGTAAGTGGATTGTGCAGCAGACGGCAGAACGCGATTGCCCCTGGACCTGTGTGGAGGCAGTGTGAGAGCGGGAAAAAAATTGCTGTTTGAACCTATTAAGGTGTCTGGTGGCTCGTGATTCTGGTTCCAAGACGAGACCTTGGCAGTTGGAGACTGGAGTACAGAAGGACTTTTACAGATAGCACAGTTTCAAGACTGGGTTGCAGAAGGATCTTACAGAGAGCATTTTGGAGACAGAGGTGCAGAAGAAGTGTTACAAGAGCAGAGGTTTAAGACTGGGGTGCAGAAGGATTGTTGCAGAGAGCAGCGTTTTCAGACTGAGGTGCAGAAGGACTCAGTGCAGCAGATGTTGGATCCTGGGGTACAGAAGGATCGTTGCAGAGAGCAGAGGTTGGAGAGTAGGGTGCAGAAGGCCTCTTAAAGAGAGCAGAGTTATAAGACTGGGGTGCAGAAGGCCTGTTACAGAGAGCAGAGTTCGGAGATTGGGGTGCAGTAGGACTGTTACAGACAGCAGAGTTTGGAGAATTGGTTGCAGAAGGATCTTACAGAGAGCAGAGTTTGGAGACTGAGGTGCAGAAGGACTTTTACAGAGAGTAGAGTTTGGAGACTGAGGAGCAGAAGGAACGTTGTAGAGAGCAGACGTTGGATACTGATGTCCAGACGGATTGTTACAGAGATCAGATGGTGGAGACTGGAGTGCAGAAAGAGTGTTACAGAGAGCAGAGTTTAGAGACTGGGGTGCAAAATAACTGTTACTGAGAGCAGAGGGTGGAGACTGGGGTGCAGAGGACTGTTGCAGTGTGCAGAGTTTGGAGATTAAGGTGCAGAAGAACTGTTACAGAGTGCAGAGTTTGGAGAATGGGGTGCAGAAAGACTAATACAGAAAGTAGAGTTTGGAGACTGGGGTGTAGAAGGACCGTTACAGAGAGCAGAGTTTGGAGACTGCTGTACAGAAGGACTGTTACAGGAAGCAGAGGTTGGAGACTGGGGTTCTAAGGATCATTGCAGAGAGCAGATGTTTTAGACTGGTGTGCAGAAGTATCTTACAGAGAGCATAGGTGGGAGACTGAGCTGAATAAGGACTGTTACAGAGACCAGTGCTTGAAGACTGGGTTGCAGAAGGATCGTTGCAGAGAGCAGAGGTTGGAGACTGAGGTACGGAATGATCGATGAGGAGAGCAGAGTTTGGAGACTATGGTGGAGAACGATACTTACAGAGAGCAGATGTTGGAGACTGGGGTGCAGAAGGACAGTTACAGAGAGCACAGGTTGGAGACTGGGGTGCAGAATAAATGTTGCAGAGAGTAGAGGTTGGAGACTAGGTTGCAGAAAGACTGTTACAGAGAGCAAAGGTTGTAGACTGAGGTGCAGAAGGACTGTTACATAGAGCAGAGGTTGGAGACTGGGGTACAGAAGAACTGATACAGAAAGCAGACTTCGGAGACTGTGGTGCAGAAGGACTGTTGAAGAGAACAGGGTTTGGAGACTGGGGTGCAAAATTACTGATGCACAGATCTGAAGTTGGAGATTTAGGTGCCTAAGATTGTTACAGAGAGCAGAGGTTGAATACTGGGGTGCATATGGACTGTTACAGAGAGCAGAGGGTGAAGACTGAGGTGCAGAAGAATCTTACAGAGAGCAGAGGTTGGAGGTGCAGAATAACTGTTACATATAGTAGAGGTTTGAAACTGAGGTCCAGAAAGATCGTTGCAGAGAGAAGAGTTTGGAGACGGGTGCAGAAGGCCCAATGCAAAGAGCAGAGGTTGAGCCTGGGGAGAAGAAGGATCATTGCAGAGAGCAGATGTTGGAGACAGGGGTGCAGAACGTCTGTTACAGAGAGCAGAGTTTGGAGACTGAGGTGCAGAAATACTGTTACAGAGAGCAGAGTTTGGAGACTTGGTTGCAGAATGATTGTTACAGAGAGTAGAGTTTTCAGACTTAGGTGCAGAAGGACTGTTACAGAAAGCAGTTGTTCGAGAGTGGGGTGCAGAAGGACTCTTATAGAGAGCAGAACTTGGAGACTAGGGTGCAGAAGGATTCTTGAAGGGATCAGAGGTTGGAGACTGGGGTGCAGAAGGCCTGTTACAGATATCACAATTTGGAGACTGGTGTGCAGAAAGATATTATAGAGAGCAGAGTTTGGAGACTGAGGTGCAAAAGGACTGTTAAAGAGAGCAGAGTTTGGAGACTGGGTTGCAGAATGATTGTTGCAGAGAGCAGAGTTTTAAGACTTAGGTGCAGAAGGACTTTTGCAGAGAGCAGATGTTCGAGAGTGGGGTGCAGAAGGACTTATTCAGAGAGCAGAACATGGAGAATGGGGTGCAGAAGTTTTCTTGCAAGGAGCAGAGGTTGGAGACTGGGGTGCAGAAGGCCAGTTACAGATATCACAGTTTTGAGACTGGTGTGTAGAAGGATATTATAGAGAGCAGAGTTTGGAGACTGAGGTGTAGAAGGACTGTTACAGAGAGCAGAGTTTGGAGACTGGGGTGCAGAATGATTGTTGCTGAGAGCAGAGTTTTCAGACTGAGGTGCAGAACGACTGTTGCAGAGAGCAGATGTTTGAGACTGGGGTGCATAAAGAGTGTTTCAGAGAGCAAAACTTGGAGACTTAAGTGGAGAAGGATTGTTGCAGGGAGCAGAGGTTGTAGACTGGGGTGTAGAAGGACTGTTATAGAGAGCAGTGGTTTTAGACTTGGGTGCAGAAGGCCTGGTACAGAGAGCAGAGCTTTGACACTGTGGTGCAGAATGATTGCTGATAGCTGTTGAGCCTCCTTCTGGACACCTTCTTTTCCACGCAGTCCATCAGGCCCTTTCTCGTCACCCTGTTCTCTTTTGGCTTTGTGAGCACCTGTGATTACACAGTCACTTTAAGGCATGACTCCAAGGCCTATCTCCTGGAAACCTGTCCCCTGCCTCCTGGAATCTCCTTGGGGAGACCCTGCAGGTACCCAGACTCCAGGCCCAAACACCTTCCCTCCTTTCCTCTCCCCAGACATGCTCCTTCTCATTTTGTTATGTTTTAATGAGTGACCCCACTGTCACTCAGCTACCCCACAGACCAGGTGCTCTCTTGTGTCCCTGTCACCAGGACTTTAAAGTGCTTTACCCAGGGCTCCTCTTCAGAGCTTTCCCCCAAGCTCCAAATGTCACATCTTCAGTTACCAGATACTTCGTTTTAATCTTGTTTTGGCACCCGATTTTTCTCAGAGACTACATGAAGGTATTCTAACCAAAGCACATGAACTGTAGAGACTCTTATGGCTTAGAAATAAGGTATCCCCCCAACAAAAGCTCATGGTCAGCCACAGTAGCAGTGTTCAGAGGTGAAATGATTAGACTGTGAGACTTGTAACCTAATCTGTGGATCCATCCATTTTGTGGGTTAATAATCTGAAAGGCCCACTGTACTGAAAGGAGTGTTGGCAGATGGAGTGTGGCCGGGGACATGCCATGGGGAATCACATCTTGTCCCCTGCGAACTGTCTCCTCCCGTCCCCTTCCCTGCCTCAACCTTCTGGCTGCCATGAGCTAGGGACGCTTCCCCCCTTGTTCCCTTCCACCTCAGCGTCCCACCTCATCTCAGGCCGGCAGCAATTGGTCAGCTGGCCCCAGACCAAACATCCAAGCCAGGAGGCCAGAGTGCATCTCCCCCTCCGGGTAGTTCTTGTGAGACCTATGGTAACTGTGGGAACCGTGGACTGACCCAGGGAGTAGGTGTTATGAGTGGATTGGGCCTACGACCATTTTCTAAATCCACAGATTCTGTCATTTTCAGAGCTCAAGCCATTTCCTTCTGGATGGCCTGTTTCCAGCCTGCCCTCACCTAGAATGCGGTCTACTAGTGATTTTTGAGATTCTCCAGCCGTCCTGGTCCTGCCCATTTGCACATCACAGCTAGCTCCTAGACAGCCAGACCCATGGACCTCCTGCTGCCCACTGACAAGAGAAGAGAGATTTTCTGAGGACCCTGTTAGAAGTCCACTCTTATTTCTTTTTAAAAAAACAATACTCTGAGGGCATGTTTCAGGCAGTCCTTCACATGCATCTTTGAGATATCAGACTCACAATGATTTTTGTGATTCTCTCCCAGGCTCCAATAACCACCGCTCTACTCCATACTTCTCTGAGATCAACTTTTAGCTTCCAAAAAAAAATGAAAAACTGCTAATTCTCTTAATGTGTCTGGCTTATTTCACTTAATATAATGTCTCTCATGAGCTAGTTTTAAATAGAAACTGCACAACAAATTCTTTTCTGTCAGATTTAAATTTTATTCTGAAGAGATAATTCGAAATGGTCACATATGTTTATGTAGGAAAATGTTCATTAAAATATTTATAGGACTGAAGATGATTTGAATGTTTAGCCAAAGGGGAGAGATTAAGTTTATTTAAGAGAGATTTAAGTTTATTTATCATATCAATAGATGCAGAAAAAGCATTTAACAAAATATAGCACCCCTACCTGTCAAAACAGTAGAAACACTAGGGACAGAAGGAACTTTGTAAAAGCATTGTAAAAGCTATCTATGATAAACCCAAGGCAGCATCATTCTAAGTGGAGAAAGGTTGAAAGCATTCACTCGAAAAACTGGAAGAAGACAGGGTGCCCCCTCTTTCACCACTTCTATTCAACTTCATCCTTGAAATTGCCAGAGCCATTGGACAAAAGAAAGAAACTAAAGGTATACAAATAGGTCAAAAAGAATTCAAATCTCACTCTTTGCTGAGAGGATCATGTCATCTTATTAAATTTTTTATTAGAGCATAATAGTTATACATAGAAGTTGGGTTGATTTGGAAAAGATCCTACGTGCATGGAATCTGATTAACTCCATTCAGCCCCTACCCCCCCATCCCCCTCCCCTTCCCGGCCCCATTCTCTTTTCTCTACTGATCTTTCTTTGGGTCATTTATCAGTTAATTTCTGTCTGGTTCTTTCTACATATACATACAGGTGCAGTCCCCTGTGGTAGACTTCCATGTGCACATAACATGATGTGCGTAAAGACCTTTCACATTTCCTTCCTTCCCAAACTTCTCCGTCCTCATCATTCTTCTACTCCACTGATCTTCCCTGAATACTTAAGATAGCCAGTAAAACCCCACTTCATCAACTTCTTTCCTCTATTTTGCTCTGGCCCTGATAATTTAAGCATTGTACAGGAATAGTTAACTTCTGCCTTTTCGAACACAGAGATCAAGATTGATGTAAAATGAGAAAAACTCTACATTGGAAAACACTGAAGGCAACACCGACTACTTATGCAGATGATGACTCTGCTTTGTAAATTTTTTTCTTAATATTTGCAATGAAAATGAACTTCTCCAAAATCCTATGTTTACATAAAAGGACAACAGGAGACAGAGATTACTGAGACAGTGAGAAATGACTTCACACCATTATGAGATCGAATGGCTTTCTGTTGGCTTCTAGCAATTTTCTGGTTACTCCCACCCACCATCACCCCTGCAAATGTGTGTGGCTCCATGGGTCTGATTTTCTGAGACCAGTCCCACAGGTTATCAGTCTCCAGGCTGCTATTCATTCGATATTATTTGCCATGTTGCTGCAGATTAACAAGCCTGTTTGGGGTGTTCTCAGTCCATTCTCATCATGGTCTCTTTTTTTCTGTTTTGTAGCTATGACAACATTGGAAATGAGCAATCAATCTTTTGTCACTGAATTCATCTTCTTGGGATTTTCCCACCACTCCAACCTACAGGGTTGGTTCTTCCTGCTCTTTCTGGTCATTTACCTGAGCACTCTCCTGGGGAACAGGCTCATAATAGTGGCCACCAAGGTCAGTCCTGCTCTCCTCACTCCAATGTACTTTTCCTCAGCAATTTCAGCTTCTTGGACGTCTGCTAAACATCCGTCACCATCCCAATACTGCTGGTGAACTTCTTCTGGGAGAAGAAGGCCATTTCTTGTGAGGGCTGCCTTTCCCAGATCTTCTTCTTGGTGACAAGTGCTGGCACAGAAGGCATCTTACTGGCTGTGTGGCCAGTATGACTGCTGTGTGGCCACCTGCCGTTCTCCTCAGTACCCAGTCATCATGAGTGTGAAGGTCTGTGTTGGCCTGGTGACTGGGTCCTGGCTGTGTGGGCTGGTGAATTTGGTCACACACACGGTGCTGGCCATCACACTCACTCTGTGTGTGCCCCACCAGATCAGCCAGTTTCTCTGTGACACCAGATTGCTTCTGAAGCTCTCCTGCTCAGACACCTCTGTCAATGAGTCTGCACTCCACGTTGTCAGTGCCACCATGGGCCTGAGCCCCTGCCTCTTCACTGCAGGCTCCTACGCACTCATCATGGTGGCCATCCTGGGAATTCCCTCTGCCCAGGGCAGGAGGAAGGCCTTCTCCACCTGTGCGTCCCCCCTCACTGTCGTGGTGGTCTTCTATGGAACAAACGACTTTCACTATGACAGGCCCAGAGAAGGCTGGACACGGACACCGTGGTCTCTGTGCTCTTCTGTGTGGTGATCTGCATGTTGAAGCCCATCATTCACAGCCTGAGAAGCAACGAGGTTTAGAGTGCCCTGAGGAAGCTGGCTGGGAGACAGACTCTATAGTGAGATTAGAACTAGATGATGGTTTCATTCTAGGAAATGTCTTAGTTGTAGAAATATGTGAACTCTTCAGCATCAATTACAAGAGTGCTCTCTCCATACACAGTGTCTCATGACCACTGTGGTGCCCCTCTAACCAGGGGAAGCACACTGTGCTAAGTATGTGACACATTGTGACCTCACCTGGGTTCTCTAATCCACAGGTATTTCAGAATATTTTTATTACTTTTCTCTCCAAAAAAAGCTTATACCCAAAGCAGTCAATCTCCTTTCCCCCAATATTGCAGCTCTAGCCAACACTAGTGAATGTGAAGTGCTATGTGCAATGTGACTTTGACTTGCATTTTCCTAATGGATCTTGATTCTAAGTTTTAAATAAACACCATTTCTGTGTTTCTCCTTAACATGTGGAAAGACCCATGTATACACTCGAGTTTTGTGGATATTTTTAATGAAGTAATACCATATACGCATTTTTCATCTGACTCCTTTAACTTAGGATGTTTGCAATTTTCAGTTATATTGTAGCTTGTATTAGTATTTTAGTTTATTCCTCCTTATTGTGACTGATTTCCATCTCATGAAAATGCCACATTTTTTTTTGTTCATTTCACACTGGATAGTAATTTCTATTTTGTGTCTGTGTGGGTGTCGTACTGCAGATTGAACCCGGAGCCTCCTGCACACTAAACAATGTTCTACCACTAAGCCAAAGCCCAACCCTTTTAAAAATTTTATTTTGAGACAGAGTCTTGCAAATTTGCCAAGATTGTCCCTGAATTTGTGATCCACCTGCCTCAGCTTCTTGAGTAGCTATATTACAGATATGCCTGGTCATATTCACTTTTTGACTAATATGAATAAGATTCGTATATATAATATGAACATTATATATAATATGAACATTATATGAACATTCATGTACAAATCATTGGTGGACAACTTTTTTATTTATTTTGAGTTTGTAAGTAAGAGTGGAAGAGTTGGATCCTTAACTCCATATTTAACTTTCTGAAGAAGTTCCAGATCATTTTCAGACCAGTGGAACCAGCTTACCTTATTATTAAGAGTGGTGAATAAAGCTTCTGATTTCCTCACTCCCTTAACAACACATCATTATCATTCCTTTTATTGTGACGACCTTGGAATGTGTGAAGTGCTTCATCAAATGTGCTTTAGCTTTGCCTTTCCCTGATGGCTAATCATTCTAAGATCTTTTAGGAGTACTGTTAATGTGTCTCTCCTAAGCATGAGGAAAACCCCATTGTATTATGGGAAATTTTAAGTTTTAGAGACTTACGTCTTTATCTAATACTTTTATTTTTATTTTTGTGCAGTAAAATACTACAAGACTTTCAAGCTTGTTGTCCTTTCTTTATCTGTTCCCAAAAGAGCTGTTTGATGACCCTTTTTATTCCCCTACTTTTAAACTCCATAGCAAACAATTTCTTCACCAGGTCCTGAGCATCAGCAGGATCATAAAATTAAGGGGCACGAAGTCATACAGGGTTTGGTAAGGGATCAGACCATAGCAAGAGTGGATCAGCTGAAGGTAGTGGGGATGCTTTTAATATTGTTGCTTCTCATATCTGTCCATCTGGCAAAGTATATAACATGAAGGAAAAACTTCATATGCTGTGCGAAATCCATCCCAATAAGTGTACACCCACCCTGACCCCTTCTCTCCCTAGCAGGAAGGGAAGGCAGTCTTGAGGTTTCAGCCACCCACAACTTCTTAGCAGAAATCTCACTCTGAACTTCGCTCACCCACATCCCAGAAGAGAGAGGATGCTGATCTTCTCGCTGCATGCTGGGAACAGGTGATTGCCAAGACATTAATGAATCCAACAGCAAATTAACTGCTCTCCATTGTTGCAGTTGAACTCAAGCCGTTGCCCTTGAGTTGTGTTTGCACACTGAGGAGTCCCAGATCAGCTGCAGAGGAAAGGCTCGATG
Organism: Ictidomys tridecemlineatus; assembly: GCF_052094955.1. Classification (NCBI taxonomy): domain Eukaryota; kingdom Metazoa; phylum Chordata; class Mammalia; order Rodentia; family Sciuridae; genus Ictidomys; species Ictidomys tridecemlineatus. The sequence continues at coordinate 69,007 of NW_027521212.1, forward strand.
CATGTTTTCAACAGGTCAGCCCCAGACCTCTATAAATGTCCATCACAGGAAAATGAATTGTGAGAGATCAGAAGATTTTGACTCCTTCATGAGGCCACAGATATGCGACAGTCAACTTTCAGAATAACAGTTCCGTTTTGTGGTAAATGGAGACCAACAGCCAATTTTACCAAGAGCTTTCTTTGCAGCACAGGTGCTAGTATGGAGACCAGCAAGGACCACACCAAAACCAGAAATCTACGCCTCTCTGTGAGAGTTGCTGGTAAATACTTTATGTACCATCACAATTTTCAAAAACACTATCCCAGAATCAGGTTACACCTACACCTTAAAAACATATTAATATTGTACATATTTCCATTACCATTTTGATGGCATTTATGTAATGACCTATCATAGCACCTTTTCTATGTGTGTCTAAGTTTGCACAATACTACTTGTATTGCCAGAGTATAAATAACTTCAGAGGTTATCACAAAACCTGAGGGATTTGGCATGATGCCTCCAGTACTGGAAGAAAACCCAAAACATAACCAGAAACCCTGGGATGCCTAAATTCCTTAGGTGAGATGATGTGTGTGGAAAATTACTTATGGTAAACAATAGATAATGCTAAGTGTTAATCCTCTGCTTTTGATGAGCAGGACAGAAAGAAATAATTTTTAGGGAGAAAGTATAGGGACACATTCCCATTATAATACAATATACCATAACAATAGACCTACCAAAATATCTGTTTAAATAAAAATCATTATTGTGGAAGAAGTTATGTTTAGAAACGTATTCATTCACTAACTAGGGGTTTTCATCTTTATCTTACAACACATGGATCCTTGGGGAGGGGAGTTGCAAGCAATTTATTAACTGTAATAAATCCCTGAAGCTTGTGAGTAATCTACTTCATACACAACCCCTCTCCTTTAGAAATATTATATTTTGGGGTAACTCATAAGTGACTTCATTCTCGGTCACCTGACTTTGAGATGACTGATTGGGAAAGAAAGATGCAGAGCTGCTTGTTCTGTGGGAACTGAGCCAATTGTCTCCATAAGGGATATGTTTAGGAGACAGGAGACACTGAGTTCCTCAGAAGCCGCTGGGCTATCCTGCCTCACTTATTCTCACAGAGGCTTTATTTTTCTCAGCAAGATATCTGCACCAGAACCACTGAACAGAAATATCCTCTCGCCTCTGTCAAGTCTCTGTTAGATCCTTTAGGTCCCACACAGTACCGTCTTTAAAGAATCTTTTAAAAACTCTGCTCCATGGATGTACTTGACAGACCTTCTTCATTCTTCAAACCTTTACTGAGTGCACATTTACACAAGGTGTTGCCCTAGTGTTTAGTACACAAATGAGAGGCCCAAGTAGGACCTGGAGGAGCGCATATTCAAGATGGAATGAGGGGCTTTGACAAGTATTAAGTGCTCCATTCCCAGAGCTGCCCAAGAAAACACTAAGGGAAAATAATGATAATTTGTAGATTACATAGAATTGTTTTTTGTTTTTTACATTTTATATTTTTATTTTATTTTTTTATTTATTTTTTTATTGTTGGTCGTTCAAAACCTTACACAGTTCTTAATAATACATCATATTTCACAGTTTGATTCAAGCGGGTTATGAACTCCCAACTATACCCCGTGTACAGATTGCTGTATCACATCAGTTACCCTTCCATTGATTGACATATTGCCTTTCTAGTGTCTGTTGTATTCTGCTGCCTTTCCTATCCTCTACTATCCCCCCATTTCCCCCTCCCCTCCCCTCTTCTCTCTCTACCTCCCTACTGTAATTCATTCCTCCCCCTTGTATTATTTTTCTCTTTCCCCTCACTTCCTTTTGTATGTAATTTTGTATAACCCTGAGGGTCTCGTTCCATTTCCATGCAATTTCCATTCTCTCTCCCTTTCCCTCTCACCTCTCAACCCTGTTTAATGATGGTCTTATTCTTGTGCTCTTCTTCCCTAGTCTGTTCTTAATTACTTATATCAAAGAAGACATTTGGCATTTGTTTTTTAGGGCTTGGCTAGCTTCGCTTAGCATAATCTGCTCTAATGCCATCCATTTCCCTCCAAATTTTATGATTTTGTCATTTCTTAATGCAGAGTAATACTTCATTGTGTATAAATGCCACATATTTTTATCCATTCGTCTATTGAGGGGCATCTAGTTTGGTTCCACAGTCTTGCTATTGTAAATTGTGATGCTATAAACATCGATGTAGCAGTGTCCCTGTAGCATGCTCTTTTTAGGGAATAGACTGAGAAGGGGCATAGCTGGGTCAAATGGTGGTTCCATTCCCAGCTTTCCAAGAAATCTCCATACTACTTTCCAAATTGGCTGCACCAATTTGCAGTCCCACCAACAATGTACAAGTGTACCCTTTTCCCCACATCCTCGCCAGCACTTATTGTTGTTTGACTTCATAATGGCTGCCAATATTACTGGAGTGAGATGGTATCTTAGGGTGGTTTTGATTTGCATTTCTCTGACTGCTAGAGATGGTGAGCATTTTTTCATGTACTTGTTGATTGATTGTATGTCCTCCTCTGAGAAGTGTCTGTTCAAGTCCTTGGCCCATTGGTTGATGGGATTATTTGTTATCTTATTGTCTAATTTTCTGAGTTCTTTATATACTCTGGGTATTAGGGCTCTATCTGAAGTGTGAGGAGTAAAGATTTGTTCCCATGATGTAGGCTCCTTATTTACCTCTCTTATTGTTTCTTTTGCTGAGAAAAAACTTTTTAGTTTGAGTAAGTCCCATTTGTTGATTCTAGATATTAACTTATGTGCTATGGGTGTCCTATTGAGGAATTTGGAGCCCGACCCCACAGCATGTAGGTCGTAGCCAACTTTCTTTTCTATCAGATGCCGTGTCTCTGATTTGATATCAAGCTTCTTGATCCATTTTGAGTTAAGTTTTGTGCATGGCGAGAGAAAGGGATTCAATTTCATTTTGTTGCATATGGATTTCCAGCTTTCCCAGCACCATTTGTTGAAGATGCTATCCTTCCTCCATTGCATGCTTTTAGCCCCTTTATCAAATATAAAAAAGTTGTAGTTTTGTAGGTTGGTTTCTGTGTCCTCTATTCTGTACCATTGGTCCACCCGGCTGTTTTGGAACCAGTACCATGCTGTTTTTGTTACTATTGCTCTGTAGTATAGTTTGAAATCTGGAATCGCTATACCACCTGATTCACACTTCCTGCTTAGTATTGTTTTTCCTATTCTGGGTCTTTTATTCTTCCATATGAATTTCATGATTGCTTTCTCTGTTTCTACAAAAAATGCCGTTGGGATCTTGATTGGCATTGCATTAAACCTATAGAGAACTTTTGGTAATATCGCCATTTTGATGATGTTAGTTCTGCCTATCCATGAACAGTGTATATTTTTCCATCTTCTAAGGTCTTCTTCAATTTCTCTCTTTAGGGTTCTGTAGTTTTCATTGTATAAGTCTTTCACCTCTTTTGTTAGGTTGATTCCCAAGTATTTTATTCTTTTTGAGGATATTGTGAACGGAGTGGTTGTCCTCATTTCCATTTCAGAGGATTCGTCGCTGATATACAGGAATGCCTTTGATTTATGCGTGTTGATTTTATAACCTGCCACTTTGCTAAATTCATTTATTAGCTCTAACAGTTTCTTTGTAGACCCTATTGCGTCTGCTAGGTATAGAATCATGTCATCTGCAAATCGTGATAATTTAAGTTCTTCTTTTCCAATTTTGCTGCCTTTAATTTCTTTCGGATGTCTAATTGCTGTGGCCAGTGTTTCGAGAACTATGTTGAACAGAAGTGGTGAGAGAGGGCATACCTGTCTTGTTTCAGATTTTAGAGGGAATGCCTTCAATTTTTCTCCATTCAGAATGATGCTAGCCTGAGGCTTAGCATAAATTGCTTTTACAATGTTGAGGTATGTTCCTGTTATCCCCAGTTTTTTGAGAGTTTTGACCATAAACGGATGCTGTACTTTGTCGAATGCTTTTTCCGCATCTATCGAGATGATCATATGGTTCTTATTTTTAAGTCTATTGATGTGGTGAATAACATTTATTGATTTCCATATATTGAACCAGCCTTGCATACCAGGGATGAATCCTGCTTGATCATGGTGCACAATTTTTTTGATATGTTTTTGTATCCGATTTGCCAGAATTTTATTGAGGATTTTTGCATCTAGGTTCATTAGAGATACTGGTCTGTAGTTTTCTTTCTTTGAAGTGTCTTTGTCTGGTTTCGGAATCAGGGTGATGTTGGCCTCGTAGAATGAATTTGGAAGTTCTCCCTCTTTTTCTATTTCCTGAAATAGCTTGAAAAATATTGGTATTAGTTCCTCTTTAAAGGTTTTGTAAAACTCTGCTGTATACCCATCCGGTCCTGGGCTTTTCTTAGATGGTAATCTTTTGATGGTTTCTTCTATTTCCTCAATTGATATTGGTCTGTTTAGGTTGTCTATATCCTCCTGACTCAATCTGGGCAGATTATATGACTTAAGAAATTTATCGATGCCTTCACTATCTTCTATTTTATTGGAGTATAAGGATTCAAAATAATTTCTGATTATCTTCTGTATTTCTGAAGTGTCTGTCGTGATCTTGCCTTTTTCATCCTTTATGCTAGTAATTTGATTTCTCTCTCTTCTTCTCTTCGCTAGCATGACTAAGGGTCTGTCAATTTTATTTATCTTTTCAAAGAACCAACTTTTCGTTTTGTAAATTTTTTCAATTGTTTCTTTTGTTACGATTTCATTAATTTCAGCTCTGATTTTAATTATTTCTTGCCTTCTACTTCTTTTGCTGTTGTTTTGCTCTTCTTTTTCTAGGATTTTGAGATGAAGTATGAAATCATTTATTTGTTGGTTTTTTCTTTTTTTAAGGAATGAACTCCAAGCAATGAATTTTCCTCTTAGAACTGCTTTCAATGTGTCCCATAGATTCCGATATGTTGTGTCTGTGTTTTCATTAAACTCTTAGAATTTTTTAATTTCCTCCTAGATGTCTTCTAAAACCCATTGATCATTCAGTAACCTATTGTTCATTCTCCAAGTGATGCATGATTTTTCCTTGCTTCTTTTATCGTTCATTTTTAGTTTCATTCCATTATGATCAGATAAGATGCATGGTATTATCTCCGCTCCTTTATATTGTCTAAGAGTTGCCCTGTAACATAATATATGATCTATTTTTGAGAAGGATCTATGTGCTGCTGAGAAAAAAGTGTAGCTGCTTGATGTTGGATTGTATAGTCTATATATGTCAATTAAGTCTAGGTTGTTAATTGTGTTATTGAGTTCTATAGTTTCCTTATTCAACTTTTGTTTGGAAGATCTGTCTAGTGGTGGGAGAGGTGTGTTGAAGTCTCCCATGAATATTGTATGGTGGTCTATTAGTCTCTTGAACTTGAGAAGAGTTTGCTTGATAAACACAGCAGCACCGTTGTTTGGGGCATATATATTTATGATTGTTATGTCTTGTTGGTGTATGGTTCTCTTGAGCAGTATGTTGTGTCCTTCTTTATAAATTTTGATTAACTTTGGTTTGAAATCTATTTCATTTGATATGAATATGGACACTCCTGCTTGTTTCCGCAGTCCATATTAGTGATATGATTTTTCTCAACCTTTCACCTTCAGTCTATGTATATCCTTTTCTATCAAATGCGTCTCCTGTAGGCAGCATATTGTTGGGTCTTGTTTTGTGATCCATTCTACTAGCCTGTGTCTCCTAATTGGTGAGTTTAAGCCATTAACATTTAGGGTTATTATTGAGATATGGTTTGTTCTTCCAGCCATATTTGTTTATTAATGCTGCTAAACCTGATTTGTTTCCTCTTTGATTATTTTCCCCCCTTTACTGTCCTACCTCCCACTGTTGGTTTTCATTGTTGTTTCATTTTCCTATTCCTGTAGTATTTTGCCAAGGATTTTTTGAAGAGATGGTTTTCTAGCTGCAAATTCTTATAACTTTTGTTTATCATGGAATGTTTTAATTTCATCTTCCATCCTGAAGCTTAATTTCGGCGGATACACGATTCTTGGTTGGAACTTATTTTATTCCAGGATCTTCTAGCTTTTAGAGTCTGTGTTGAGAGATCAGCTGTTATCCTGATTGGTTTACCCCTAAATGTAATCTGCTTCCTTTCTCTTGTAGCTTTTAAAATAATCTCCTTATTCTGTATGTTGGACATCTTCATTATAATGTGTCTAGGTTTGGATCTCTTATGATTTTGCACATTCGGCGTCCTGTAGGCTCCTATGATTTGGGGTTCTGTCTCATTCTTCAAGTCTGGGAAGTTTTCTCATATTATTTCACTGAATAAATTGTTTATTCCTTTGGTTTGGAGCTCTGTGCCTTCCTGTATCCCAAAGACTCTTAAGTTTGGTCTTTTGATATTATCCCATATTTCTTGGATGTTCTGCTCATGGTTTCTTAGCAGACTTGCTGAGCTGTCTATGTTCTTTTCAAGTTGAAATATTCTGTCTTCTTTGTCTGATGTTCTATCTTCTAAGTGATCCACTCTGCTGGTAGTATTCTCAATTGAGTTTTTAAGTTGGTTTATTGCTTCCTGCATTTCAATGATTTCTATTTGTTTGTTTTTTATTTCCTCAATCTCCCTGTGAAATTGATCTTTTACTTCCTGGATTTGTTCATATAGTTCCTTGTCAATGTGATCTTTCATTGTCTGATTTTGCTGTCTCATGTCTTCCTTGAAACTCCAGATCATCTTAAGAATGTATATCCTGACCTCTCCATCAGACATTCCATCTGTTGCAGCTATTACCTCTTCTAGAGTTGAGTTGACCTGCATTGCCTGTGGTCCTTTCTTTCTTTGTCTTTTCATACTGCTAGCATTTCTTTCTGCTTGGTGAAACTGTTGTGTTTTTGAAATTTTCCCTCTATTTATTTATATTGCTCTTGTATATTTTAAAAGTCTCCCTTGCAGAAGATGTGGTGGCTGTGATCCTCCACCAATTGGTGCAATCCGTCTACCTTGCTGGCGGGCCCTAGGTCTGCTCTGCTGGCCGGTCGAAGGTCCACCTACCCAGCAGGCGCGAGGGGTACCTCTGTTTCTCCGCAGGTTGCTGGGCCTAACCTCCCAATGGGTCCCCGGTACGCCTACCTTGCAGGCACTGGGGGTGGGGCCGGCTCTGGCCCGAAACAAGCCGCTGGGCCTGATCTGCCTGTGGTCACAGTCCCGCCTACCTTGCAGGCACTGGGGGAGGGGACGGTCCTTCCCCTCAGCAGGCCGCTAGGCCTGATCTGCTGGTGGTCACAGTACCGCCTAACTTGCAGGCACTGGGGGAGAGGACGGGCCTGCCCCACAGAAGGCCGCTGGTGGGTTGCAGGACCGCGTTCCCTTCAGGCACGTGTGTGAGCTCTGTCTCTCCGCAGGTTGCTGGGCCTGATCTGCCCGTGGGTTGCCGGTTCTCCTAACTTGCAGGCACTGGGGGTGGGGCCAGCTCCGGCCCACAACAAGCCGCTGGGCCTGATCTGATTACATAGAATTGTTACCAAGTTTCCTGCACATATTGAGTTCATTTTCCCATTAGATTGTAAGTTGGTTGAAGGAGAGTGTCAGAGACCAGCTCCAACAGGGGGTCTTAGGAGACGAACGGATGGTGAGGAGTCAGCAAGAGAGTGGATGGAGAAACAACACAGACACCAAAGTGAAGGTGTTGATCCCAATCTTTACTTGTGAAGTTGATCATATATACTTTTCATTTTGGCAGGCTTACAATACTTTGTGGTTACAAAACAGGAATCATTATTCAAACAAAACAAAATACTACGTAGCTACAATTAGAATAGAAGAATATATCTTGGCTTCTGCATAAGCAAGCATATGTACTTTCAGTTCGAGTTTTGCTTTGAGCTGTTTCTGCTTAGTTAACTTTTAATAATAGTTACAAATGTCCCAAACTATTGGCCTATACCTTGACTATTCTTTCTTGACTAACTGACTGGAAATGGTGCCATGGTTACAGCAAGTAGTTGATTTGTTATTACTTTTAATCAAACAAAAGTAAGAGCACAAACCATTGTGCACAGGAACAAGAACAATTTGCCCAGTACTAAGCACTAATCTATCTTCTTAACATTAATTTTCCTTTTCTAGACTTTAATTTAATTTCGCAAAAACTTCCTTGACAGGAATACAGGGAGTTTTTCTTTAGACATTAACAATTTACACTCCACAGCTGAATCATTGCATTTAGAACAAACAGATCTATGCTTTAGAAGTAGTTGCATTAATTGGGAAAGTCATGATTTTTCCTTTATACTTAATGGTCATATGAGAAATCAGAACTATACTTATTAAATGAATACAAAAACAAATCAGCCCATTCCAAGAAACATACTGTGCTCCTCCAGAGGATGGACGCCTTGCGCCATCCACCTCAGTAGGGCCTCGCCATTGCCTGAGTCAGGGGAGGGGCGCAGCAGGACAGGGATCATATCTTATTCTCTTTGGGTTTCTTAGTAGATCTGGCTTAGGACTAAATTTGACCCTGTATAGGAACAAAATTGGTTTGAATTGAAACTAACCACTACCAAGAAAAGAAATTTAAAAATTCTAATTGGAAAAGAGAATTTTTTACTTTGAAGAATTTTATAACTAGAAGGCTCTGACATATCGTAAAAGGTAATAATTTGTCTTCCCTTTCCCCTTTATGCTAGAAGAAAAACAGGTGAAATAAGAAGAACTGAAAGAGCTGGCACAGTGGTGCACTCCTGTAACCCAGCAGCTCAGGAGGCTGAGGCAGGAGGATAGTGAGTTCAAAGACAGCCTCAGCAAAAACAAGGCACCAAGAAACTCAGTGAGACCCTGTCTCTAAATAAAATATAAAATAGGGCTGGGGATGTGGCTCAGTGGTCAAGCCCCTGAGTTCAATCTCCGGTAACTGCCACCCTACACCCCGGCCCCAAAAAAACAGAACTGAAAGAGATGTTAAATGCTAAATTGAGTGCTGAATCTCCAAGACAAAAGGGAGGCTTTTTCCTGGTGAATTTGTTAAGATTTTAAACCTACCAGTTAGGGGTAAGGGCATCCCTGCATGTTAGGTGAAAGAACCCAGACTCCCCCAAAGTGTGTCCTTGGACCAGCATCACTGGGAACACTTGGAACTCACTGACTGAGGCCAACTGTTCTGCACAATGACCTCTGATCTTTCCCTCGGCTCCAAGCACCCACACCACATGGAAGGATGTGAGGACAACTCTGGGCCAGGCCAGATAGCTCATAGATTTCACAGTAATAAATTCACATTGCAACAAGCACCTGAAATCATTCAGATATTTTTCTGAATAATTTGACCTTGTACTGTGAGTGTGTGTGTGTGTGTGTGTGTGTGTGTGTGTGTGTGTGTTTTAAGCAATTTACTGGGCAACATGAAAATTGGATTTAAAAATTTTAATCATTGCTTGTGCTATTGAGATCAAATAGGAATCATTGTTTCCCTAATGTGCATAAGGGTTTTCATGATCATACCATTCTTCCTCGTTTTGGTGATGCCCATTTTTTTTTTTTTTGTTTGAGGAAATGAATAATCTCTAAGTTTAGTCAGGAAAACATTTCATTTATTGCAAACCAAAAAAAAAAATTCTTATTTTAATACTCTAGACTAATTTATTTTATTTTGTTTATATTTAGATTTTAAAATTAGTTGTGCTTAACTGAAGCATCGACTTTCTATTGAAATTTAAATACTTTAAGCTTCTTAAGGCCCTGAGATTTGGAATTTTAATGAAAGCTGTGTTGGCCTATTAATCATGTGCAATGAATTATTAGAACCAAAGACAAGAATGTCTGCGCATTGAAGATCATAAGACAGTTTACTAATATATGGTATTATCATCAGGTAACAAAGTATCACTACAAATAATAGTTATTACATGATAAATTTTCTGAGTCAATTTCTTTTTTGTTTCTTAAATCATAATTGTTAATACATATTAAATGTACAAATTAATGTACATTATGCAAATTAAAGGGATTCATTGATGTTTCCCTACTTATATTAATATATTGTGCATTAATTTCAATTCTTTTTTCTGTAAAATTGCGATAATAGGTTATCTTATAGCTTGTTGTGTAAGCCAAATAAGTTAATGCATGTAAAAGTCTTATAGGCATTTAATAAGTGTTAGGTATTTTTATCTAATGTGTGTCTCTATTCGTTACTCAATTTGAAAAATCCTGATTGGATTCAGGTATGTAAAAATTTATTTTTTAAAAGAAATTCACTGAGTTTTGATAGAATGGATTATCCAAAATTCAATCTAATTTTTACAGAAAACATGCCAGTTTTAAACTACATTAAACAAGGTTTTTAAAGTCAGGCATTTATGTGTATTGAAGCAATCTAAGAAGACTCACACTCAAATTATTTTTCTATGAAATATGCCCTAGATGATTATGATTATTATGGTTATTATTATTCCAGAGCAGAGGGTTTACTATTAAGTTGATCTAATTCCTATGCTGCATTATATAAATTCTAAGGAGCAAGTACTTATTGTGTCACAAAGTGTCATTCATGAGTTATGATTGTTAATAATGGATTCTAACCTAATGGTGACCATGATGATGATTCAATCTAATGCCCTACATTAATAAAGAGCATAGAGGATAAGGGAAATTGTTTGGGTATCATCCTTCACCCTATCCCACACCCGTGACCTACAAGAAATTAGCCACTAAAACCAAGGAAAAACTTATATGTAGATAAAATTATATAAACATACATTGGGAGATTTTTTTAATGCCCCATGAAATTGTCCCTCCTGAACTGACCTTTATATTTAAGACCTTTACAATAGCAGTATGCACAACTTCAGAGATTGTATTTTTAAATCCCTGAAAATTTATGTTTAGATTTCCCTTTTACACATCCACAGACCATGTACCAATTTCCCATAGTAAAATCTGCTGGAACTGCCTTCTATGTGGAATTTTATTTCTTTTTTTGAAAACATCTAGATATCTACCTATAAAAGAGATTGTCATATTGATCTTTTTGATACGGGGAGTTAAAAGAAAGTACATGTCACTGATTTCTAAATGACTTGAAGTTCATTCAGGTAGTTGATAGAGAAAACAGAGAATGTAAGAAATGTCAAGTACATGTAGCTTCCAGCTCCATTTCAAAGTTGATTTATTGTAAATCAATGCTAATAAGGTAACCTCTTGTTTAGGGAAATTATTTAGAGAAAGCGATACCTACAACTGACCTAGATAGTGTGGTGTTTTTAGTCATTTCTGGATAAAATTTTACTACAATTTTCGTGAACACCAAGTATCACAAGAATCCCTACTTTCTCTATTTCCTTCTCTACTTTCTCTATTCTCCTGGGGGATTTCATATTCACCCTTTGCTGTAACAGTTGCCTTCAAGACAATGACTCCCAAATCCACACCTGCAGTTTTAGGCTGTCTGTGAAGGGCATTTCCACGTGATTATCCTACAGATAACTCACATTCAACATTACTCAAATCAAATCCACCAAAGCCTCCTCTACATCTGCTATTCCTCACATATTTCTGTTTTCCTGAGTGATCCCAACAGCTAGCCAGCCTGCCCAAACTGATTTGTTGTCTTTACTGTTTCCTCTTCAACTAGGACTTTAAAGTTCTCCATATCCTTCTCCATGAGGGCTTCAGAGATTTTCTCCCACCTTCAACACAGCACGTCTTCAGATACAGACCACTTCATTTTTATCTTGTTTTAGCACTCAGATCACTCTTTTGAACTAAACAGGTGTGTCTAAAACCTGGGTAACCAGGTTTCACAGTTATCGACCCCTGCTCCTTGGACTCTCACGCACAATTCCATGAGTGGGTCTATCTGCGTGTTCTAGACCTACAGATCTGATGATTTTCTAAAACCCAGTCTATCTCCTTCCAGATGTCCCTGTTTTCAATCTGCACTCCCCTGAAAGAGATTTATGGTCCCCTATTGTTGATAGTCTGCAATCATTGATGTCCATGCTCATACTCAAGCCTGGCTTCCAGAGACACACCTGGGCTCTCTGGTGGCCCATGGCATGGTGGGGGGGGTAGAACGTTTTTCGAGGTTTCTATTGCCAAGTACGTTGCTTAGAAATCAGGCCTGACACAGCTTCAGAGAGCCTAGTCCCGGCCCCATAGGCTGATACCCTGCCACCTTCCCTGAAGTAGCAGGCTCCTCAGAATGACCCAGGGCTTGGCAGCATCCACTGGTACTATCCCACCAGCCCCTTGAAGCCTAGCTGGAGTCTCCATAGAAACAGGGTACATCTCTATGGAAATGGGCTCCCTCCTCTCGCCCCAGTGTGATGCAGCTCTCAGAGAAGCTCAATAGTGAGGGTCTTTCCATTTATAGTAATTAGGATAACTAAGTGTTCAGAGCTTGCTGAGCCTTAGATGGCAGATTCCTGCTATATTCTTTGAGATTTCTGCCATCAATGTTGCCTGAGATGCCAACTTGCCATCCCACTAACTATAAGACAGTGTTCTCAGTTAAGACCAATCCCACAACCAATAACACACACACACACACACACACACACACACACACACACACTTGCACACGCCCATCCATCATGGTGAGCAAGGCTTTGTATCTGTAATACAGACTGAATTCACCCACCAATCACATTCACTGCTTCAAACAGATCGTTATCAGAAACAACTGATGTCACTTGTAAAATGTGATATGTCCTGGACCATCAGTGTGGTAAAAAAAAAAAAGTAGAGAAATGCAAAAATATGGGAGAAAATACTTAACCTCTTAGAGACCTAAAAAAATATTTAGATGTGGTTTCAACAAATCCTGAGTAAAAATCATCTTGAAAAAATGCTTTCACTTCTATTTATCAATTTACTTAATTACTTACTTACTTACTTACTGACTTACTGCAGTACTGGAAATTGAACCCAGTGGAACTCTACCATGAAGCTATATCCCCATCCCTTTCAATTATTAAGGGCGGGGGGCCTTTCAGAGTTTCAAATTCATGGTCCTCCTGCCTTAGTCTCCCAAGTACCTGGGATTACAGGCAGGTACCACTTTTTCCCATTAATTACTTATTTTTAAAATAAGGCTATTTTTAAAAATTGAACTATAATTTGTACTCAAAGAATGCACAGATCTAAAGTGTACAGGTTAATAATATTTTACATATATATAAACTACCAAAAATCAGGATATAAAACATTTCCATCACTTTAGAAAATTCCTTCATGCTTCAACTGATATCACCCCTGAGCTCCAAAAAAAAAAAAAAAAAGACCACCATTATTACTTGACTATTATAGCTGTTTTGCTAATTTTTGAACTTTATTTTAAAAAAACATACAGTATATATTTTGTATCTGGCTTCTTTCATCCAGAAAATTTTATTTAGATTTGTCAATGTTATTAATGTTCCAGGATTTGTGTTTCTAAAGTAACTGAATTATTCCACTGCATGATAAACCGTGATTTGTCTTCTGTCCTTCTGCTGAAGGCATAATATTTGTTTGAGTTATTATAAATTTTTACACAAAAATTTTTTTGAACTGTGCATTAATTTCTTTGGAAATATTCTAGGAATGAGATTGTTTTGAATAGAATAACTACATATTTAACTAAATTAGAAATTACTAAATATTTTGAAAATAAGTGTATAGACTTCAAATTTCACCTTGACTATCTATCGAAATAGCTAGAAAGCATGTTGTTTTCATCATTATAATAACCAAAAAGAGCAGAAGAAAATGCAAATTAATGACTTTCCTTTACTTTATTAGGGATGAAGATTGTAAGGTAAACAACTAACCAAAGTCTGGGGAAAGATAAGCAACCAAAATAATCCAGGCATTTTTTTAACTATGGGAGAACCCACTAGATACCTAGGAGTTTATTTATAAAAAAAAACTCAAATAAAAAATAGTTAATGGATTGCTAAAGACTAAGTATAGACTGGTATAAGAGCATAAAGACCCAGAGGGGTATAGACATAAGATGTTTGTATTTTTTCTTTTTCTTCATTTATTCCACCAAATACTCCCGGGCAGATAAGGAAGTATTCTGAGAAAGTGTATTTAACGGTATCATTTCTTGGATAGGTGGAGGGACAAAGAGCAGCAAAAGCATCCAAAACTCCAAGACCCATTTCCTGATTTTTTGCATAGAACAAAAGCTGTAATCTTCAGGGGCAAGAGTAACAGAAACTGTTACATTAGGGCACTCAAAGGAAAACCTTTGTAGCTAAGGAAAGGAACAGGCCGAAATGTCTAACGTCGGGAGGAATAAGAACTAGGCTCAGCCATATTGCTAGAAATTTGGTCACTGTGAAGGCCATATCTCTGTGACTGAGTTTACAGTACCTAAGGCAGGGCTTCCTGGAAACATCAGAAATCCCTTCTCTGTTTCCCACTAGTCCACTAACATGCATTGACTGAAAATAACAGTAGAATACAGCTGAGAATTCTTCAAGAAATAGATTATCTCTGGGGAACAGCGAAGAAGAATACACAAAAGTAAGCAGCGAACAATATTAACAAACTCAACTCAGCCATATAGAATAAGGATAACATTACAGTCAATTGAGATAAATTCCAGAATGCAAGGCTGGTTCAATATTCAAAAATTCAATCAACCGAATTTCCATAGTAACAGACTAAATAAGAAAAAATATATATCATTTCAATAGATGCAAAGAAAATAAGAAAACTCAATATCTATTTATGATAAAAACTATAACTAAATGAAACTAGGGGCAAAGTCCAGTGTTAGAATGCATGCTTAGTATGCATAAGGCTCTGAATTCAAAACCCAGCACACATACACCAAAAAAAAAAAAAAAAAAACTACTAGTAAAAAATGGATAGACATTTTCTAACTTGATAAAAGACATTGAGTAAATGTAATGTGCCAGAAACATAGCTTATATTATCTCAAAACGTTTTTCAGCAGTTGTGAAATAGACATCATTACTATCCTAAGCAAGGAACAAACTGAGGAATAGAGATGAGCTGACTTTTTTACAAACGACATCTAGTAAACAACAGATGGATTTCAATCCACATCTATCTGGATCAAGAGCCTACTGTTTTACTATAGTACTTTTCATTTAAGATTGAAAAAGAAACAGAAATTTTAGTTCAAAAAAATGGATCACGGATTAGCATGGGTAACATGATAGAAAATCAGTAATTGTATCAATCATTTTTTTTTCAGGAAATGTAATGTTTGGTGAGGTAAATATTATAATACAAAAGAAGAAAAATACCTAAGTATATATCATTTGTCAAAATTTCTTGTATCTTATACAACTTAAAAACAAAAGTTTCTACTGAAAAAAATAGATCAATGTATTTAAAAGCAGGTGACTTATAATTTTACTTTTAAGAAATAATCAGAGATGATCACAGATACATATGTATGGAAGTTCTATTCCAATATTTATCATAGTAATTGGAATGGAAGGTTTCCATGTTAAATAAAAAGGGAGATATTAACTTAATTTCATGTTAGGAAAGTAACATTACAATGCAAACATCTAAATAGAGTACAAAAATATTGGGAAATTTTGCTTTGGATATTTTAAAGATAGATAGAGGTAGAATGAGATGAATGCAAAGAGAGCTTTGATTTTGTGACCTGTTCTATTCTTCTGAATAACTTTCTGTATTTTCTTCATTTTTCCACAATGAAAACTTATTACTTGAAATTACAGACATACAAAAAAAGAATTCATCACAGTGAAGCACAGTGTTAGGAGGGAGATACTGCAGATTTAATGAGACACAGGGGTTGATAGCTGGTTGTGCATTTTGACCATGTCTCCATTTATTCTTACAAAAGAGCACCCATGCAAAACTCTGGAAGAACGTATGCTCTCTCTAAAGTCACTCCTATACGTCTCTTTCCAGAGTCCAGGCATCTCTGTATACAATATTATTTGCCATGTTGCTGCAGATTAACAAGCCTGTTTGGGGTGCTCTCAGTCCTTTCTCGTCATGGTCTCTTTTTTTCTGTTTTGTAGCTATGATACCATTGGAAATGAGCAATCAATCATTTGTCAATGAATTCATCTTCTTGGGATTTTCCAACCACTCCAACCTACAGGGCTGGTTCTTTCTGCTCTTTTTGGTCATTTACCTGATCACTCTCCTGGGGAACATGCTCATAATAGTGGCCACCAGGGTCAGTCCTGCTCTCCACACTCCAATGTACTTTTTCCTAAGCAATTTGAGCTTCTTGTACGTCTGCTAAACATCCACCACCCTCCCAGTACTGCTGGTGAACTTCTTCTGGGAGAAGAAGGCCATTTCTTATGAGGGCTGCCTTTCCCAGATCTTCTTCTTGGTGACAAGTCCTGGCACAGAAGGCTTCTTACTGGCTGTGTGGCCAGTATGACTGCTGGGTGGCCACATGCCGTTCTCCTCAGTACCCAGTCATCATGAGTGTGAAGGTCTGTGTTGGCCTGGTGACTGGGTCCTGGCTGTGTGGGCTGGTGAATTTGGTCACACACACGGTGCTGGCCATCACACTCACTCTGTGTGGGCCCCACCAGTTCATCCACTTTCTCTGTGACACCCCATTGCTCCTGAAGCTCTCCTGCTCAGACACCTCTGTCAACGAGTCTGTGCGTCACGTGGTCAGTGCCACCATGGGCCTGAGCCCTTACCTCTTCACTGCAGGCTCCTACGCACTCATTATGGCGGCCATCCTGGGGATTCCCTCTGCCCAGGGCAGAAGGAAGGCCTTCTCCTCCTGTGTGTCCCCCCTCACTTTTGTGGTGGTCTTCTAATGAACAGCCAACTTCCACTATGACAGGCCCAGAGAAGGCTGGACATGGACACCCTTGTCTCTGTGCTCTTCTGTGTGGTGAGCCCCCTGTTTAGCCCCGTCATTCACAGCCTGAGGAGCAACGAGGTCCAGAGTGCCCTGAGAAAGCTGGCTGGAGGGTGTGCATCCCTTTGCACAATCAAAGTCTAGATCAGCCTTCAAATTGGAGTATACAGTCATCTGAAAAAAGATGCCTCCCAGGGACTTGTAGGCACCTGGTTAGAGAGTCTGTATCTGGAGTTTCAACTCCAACTCCCGCTTTTAAAATCTCTGGGACTTCTTTTTCTCCTCTCTTTTCACAAACACCCTTTTCCAACTTTAAGGTTCAAGTGTGTCGGACACCTTGTGTGGGTGTTCAGCACCATCTCTGTCCTTCTGTGTTCTCCCCACACCAGAGGGACAGAAAGTACGAGAAACTCGTTTCCCACACTTCCCTGCCTGCAGGCCTCCATTTTAGGAGGTTCTGTCAAGATCAGCCAAACACTAAAAAGAGAGGAAGAAATGAAAAGGAAGAAAGTGGGTTCTTTTGGATCCCATAGCAGCAGCAGCAAACCAGCCGTTTAGAGGCAGGAACTAATCTCCTTGGTGCCAGGAGCTGTGTGTGCAGGCTCCTAGACAGCTGTTCCAGAATGTGGGTCACAGTAGCATGGAATGAGCGTCTCTTTCAAGGGAAGTTAGGGTTTCCATATGTGGGGTGGTGTCACCTTCCCTATTTTCCTTTTTTCTTCCAGATCTCCCAACCATTTTATAACTTTTTTCTGTGTCAACTTTCTCTACCCTAAATCATCAAGAGTCATTCTTCATCTCTACCTGACCACAGTGGCAATGACCACAATAGTGGTTTACATCAGAGATGGTTCTAGATAACAGATCTGAGGAGGTAGGTTGGATGTCTGACCTGAGGGAATTGAATATGTTGATGATGTCACAGCCCATGGGAAAGGAGACCTGATAATCCCTGGTGTGCAATGACCCAACAGAGACTTTAAGTTATCGAGGGCCTGAAATCAAATGTCTAAGGAAAACTGAGCTTTGAAATAACACCATCGACCTTCAGGGTGGGAATTAACATTACAACATTACTACAGACTGCTGTTACTGACTGGAGTGGAACACTTACAGAAAGAAAATGATAGGTTCAAGCATTATATTCCTCCTTCAAGTCAGGTTCAGATCATCAGAAATATTTTCTCTCTGGAAACTCATAAAGGTTAATATCAGAATAAAACATCCAATTCTCCAAATTGCAGAAGTACAAAGAAAATTATAAATCCACAATTTCTCTTGGTTTCTCTTATGTCAATTAGGACATTAATGGGAGAATGAATGAGACCCTGTTAATTAGAATGGCAAAATACCAGTGGAATTAGACAAGTCTCAGAGCCTTGAACCCTGAAATCTCCATTAACCCTCTTTTCTGTCAGAATCAGCCGCTCCTCCCCCAAGGAAACTAGCTTTCCCTAAATTCGAGACACTATGGTGACTCTACCTGGGCAGTTGTCTTTTTTTTTTTAAGTGAGAGTGAGAGAGGAGAGGTGAGGAGAGGAGAGGGAAGAGAGAGAGAGAGAGAGAGAGAGAGAGAGAGAGAGAGAGAGAGAGAGAGAGAGAAGAGAGAGAGAGAGAGAGAGAATTTTTAATATTCATTTTCTAGTTCTCGGCAGACACAACATCTTTGTTGGTATGTGGTGCTGAGGATCGAACCCGGGCCGTACGCGTGGCAGGCAAGCGCACTTCTGCTTGAGCCACATCCCCAGCCCAATTGTCTTTAAGATGCTCATCCATCATCCCACATTGTCACCAGACCCTTAATTGGGGTCTGGTCCTAGAACGCCTCAGGTAAGTGTATAAAATATAGCCCAGGAAAGTATAAGGGTCACACCAAAATAAAAGGTAAATATTTTACTGTATTTTGTTAATAGGAGCCTTAAGAATATATAAGAGAATTTGTTTGAGTCTTCTAGACCAAAGAAGTCAGGACATATTGCTGGATCATCTTGAATGCAGTCACAGGGACGTAATCACCAGAAATGTTAGGGCCAAAGATTTTCCTGAGCCACGGGGAGTGGCTATTAGACTCTCTGTTGTTGATGGACTGAAATCTGGACTCAGTGTTTGCTTAAGTTCAATGACCAATATGATCCTGGAATAATGGAGAGGATGGTGATCAGAAATAAATAAGGTGTTGGATGGCGTGTTATGTTACCCCTTCCCTGGCCTCACAGCTGGATCTGGAGGAGGGCCTGGAGCACCAGCCTTCGCCAAAGCCTCATGTTCATGCGTTCAGAAGGCAGCACCAGATCCTTGTGAAACCCGCAGCTGCTATCCTCGGCAGCCTGGGAAGACATTAACAGATGGCATCGTTGAAACGGGCTTCCTGATTTCAGTGGGAATAAGGGGACCCTGAAGTAAAAGAGGCCATGTGGTGGAGCAGTGATCAGAACATTTGAATCTGTAGAGATTTCTGACAGTGGTAAATGATCATGGTATTTATAGATGGGAAAAAATGGGCACCCTCCTAGAATAGTGCCTGTCCCATGTAATGTGAAACTCTTCTTTTCACACTTCATTGGTGCATTGTAGTGGTCCATAATGGTGGGATTTGCTGACACATATTTGAACATGCACACAAAATAACCGTGAACTTTGGCCAATATCATTCCAATATTTCCCTTTTCCTCACCTTCTCCCCTGGTGCCTTGACTCTACTGATCTTCCTTCAACTTTCATGATGAGAGTCCCTTCCCAATGTTCCTTCCTTTTCCCCCTCTAGCTTTAACAGAGGAAAAACATACGGCCCATAACTTTCTGAGTTTCTTATTTCCCTTAATGTTCTGAAGATCCATCCATCTTCCAGCATGACATAATTTCGTTCTTCTTTATGGCTGAATGAAATTCCAGTGTGCATATACCAGATGTTCTTTATCCATTCGTCCACTGTTGTCACCTCGGCTGGTTCATGGGCATGTATGTGTCATTATAGTATGATGACTTTGATCAGCTGTGATAAATACCAAGCAGAGGTAGAGCTGGGTCGCAGGGTGATCCACGGCTACATCTGAGGAGCCTCCATCCCGATTTCCGTGGTGGTTGCGCTGATTTACATGCCCACCAACAGTGTGAGAGTGCTCCTTTCTCTCCAATTCTCTCCTTGTCACACTCGTTTCTGTTTGTATTCTTGGTGGTTGCCTTTGTCACTGAAGTGAGATGAAATCTCAGGGTAGTATTGACTTGCAAGTATTTTCATATATTTGTTGGCCACTTACATATTTTCTTCTAAAACGTGTTTGTTTAGTTCACTTAGTTTCCCATTTGGTAATTGGGTTATATGATAATTGGGTTATTTAATAATTGTGGGTTTCATGTTAAGTTTTTTGAGTTCTCTATTCTAAATATTCATCCTCTTTTAGAAGAGCACCTCATGAAGATTTTCTCTCTTTCCGTAGGTTTTCTCTTCATATTCTAATTATCTCCTTTGCTGTGCAGAACTTTCTTAATTTCATGCCATCCTATTAGCTAACTTTTGGTGTTATCTTCTGAGCTTTGGCATCCTATTGAGAAAGTCATTGCCTCTGCTTGTAGGTTGGAGTATTGACTTTGTTTTTTTTTAAAAAAAACTGCATAATTTCTGGTCTAGTTTTTGGGTCTTTAATGCATTTTGAGTTGATTTTGCAGGTGAGCAATAGTTCAGGTCTCATTCTTCTGCATTTGGACAGGGGTGTAGATAGACTGTTTCAGAGAGTAGATGTTAAAGACTGGGGTGCATAAGAACTGTTGCAGAGAGCAGAAGTTGGAGACTGAGGTGCAGAAGGACTGTTACAGAAAGCAGAGTTTGGAGACTGGGGTGCACAAGGATCATTGCAGAGAGCAGAGTTTTCAGACTGAGGTGCAGAAGGACTGTTGTAGAGAGCAGATGTTGAAGTTGGGTTTCAGAAAGACTTTTTCAGAGAGCAGAGGTTGGAGACAATGGTGCAAAAGGATGGTTGCAGACAGCAGAGGTTAGAGTCTGGAATGCAGAAGAACCATTTCAGAGGTAAGAGTTTGGGAACTGAGGTGCAGAAAGATTGTTACAGAGAACAGAAGTTGAAGACTCTGGTGCAGAAGGACCCTTACAGGGAGCAGAGGTTGGAGACTGCAGTACAGAAGGACTGTTACAGAGAGCAGAGGTTGGAGACTGGGATGGAGAAGAACTGTTTCAGAGAGCAGATGTTGGAGTCTGGGGTGCAAAACGACTGTTCCAGAGAGCAGATGATAGAGACTTGTGTATAGAAGGACTGTTGCAGAGAGCAGAGGTTGCAGACTGAGTTGCATAAGGACTGTTACAGAGGGCAGAGTGTGAAGACTGAGGTGGAAAATGACGGATACAGAAAGCAGAGTTGGATACTGGGGTGCATAAAGACCCTTACAAAGAACAAAGTATGGAGACTGCGGTACAGACGGACGTTTAAAGAGAGCAAAGTTTAAAGACTGGGGTGCAAAAGAACTGTTATAGAGAACAGATTTTGTAGACTGGGGTGCAGAAAGATTGTTGGGGTGAGCAGAGTATGGAGAATGGGTGGTAGAAGAACTGTTGCAGAGAGCAGAAGTTGAAGACTGGGTTATAGAAGGACTGTTGCAGAGAGTAGACGTTGGAGACTGGGGTTCAGGAATAATCTTACAGAGAGCAGAGGTTAGAGAATGGGGCGAAGAAGGCCTGTTCTAAAGAGCGGAGTTTGGAGATTGGGGTACAGAAGGACTTTTAGAGAGAGCAGAGTTTGGAGACTGGGTTGCAGAAGGATCTTACAAAGATCAGAGGTTTGAGAATGAAGTGCAGAAGGACTGTTGAAGAGAGCAGAGTTTGACGACTGGGGTGCAGAAGGACTGTTACAGATTGCAGAGGATTGAGATTGGGGTGAAGTAGGATTGTTGAAGAGAACAGAGGTTGGAGACTGGGGTGCAGAAGGACCTTTGCAAAGAGAAGAGGTTTGAGACTGAGGTGCAGAATTATTGTTACAGAGAGCAGAGTTTGGAGAATGGGTTGCAGAAGGACTCTTTCAGCAAGCAGAGTTAGGAGACTAGTGTTCAAAAAGATCTTACAGAGAGTGAAGGTTGAAGACTGGGGTGCAGAAGGAATGTTGTAGATAGAAGAGGTTAAAGACAGGGGTACAGAAAAACTGATAGAGTAAGCAGATGTTGGAGACTGGGGTGCAGAAGGACCGTTACAGACAGCAGACATAGGAGACTCCGGTTCAGAAGTACTGTTACAGAGAGCAGAGACTGGATACTGGCGTGCAGAAGGACTGTTACAGAGAGCAGAGGTTGGAGACTGTGCTGCAGAAGAACTGAAAGAGAAAGCAGATGTCGGAGACCAGGGTGCAGAAAGACCATTACAGAGAGCAGAGGTAGGAGACTTTGGTTCAGAAGAACTGTAACAGAGACCGAGGTTGGAGACTGGGGTGCAGAAAGACTGTTACAGAGAGTAGAGTTTAAAGACTAGTGTGCACAAGCCCTGATATAAAAAGCATATGTTGGAGACTGGGGTGCAGAAGAACTGTTGCAGAGAGCAGAATTTGGAGACTGATGTGCAGAAGGACTGTTACAGAAAGCAGAGTTTGGAGAGTGGGGTGCACAAGGATCATTGCAGAGAGCAGAGTTTTCAGGCTGAGGTGCAGAAGGACTGTTGCAGAGAGCAGATATTGAAGACTGGGGTTCAGAATGACTGTTGCAGAGAGCAGAGGTTGGAGACCAGAGTGGAGAACGCCCGTTACAGAGAGCAGAGATAGGAGACTTTGGTTCAGAATGACTGTTACAGAGAACAGAGGTTGGAGACTTGGTTGTACAAGGACCGTTGCAGAGAGCGAGGCTGGAGACTGACGTGCAAAAGAAATGTTGCAGAGAGCAGAGGTTAGAGACTGGGGTGCAGAAGGCTCATTGCAGAGAGTTGAGGTTGGAGACTGGGGTGCAGAAGGCCTCTTACAGAGAGCAGAGGTTGGAGCCTGGGTTGCAGAAGGACTCTTACAGAGAGCAGAGTTTGCAGACTGGGTTTCAGAAGAGTTTTACAGAAAGCAGAGGTTGGAGACTGAGGTATAGAAGGACTGTTACAGAGAGCAGAAGTTGGAGACTGGGGTGCAGAAGGGTTGTTGTAGAGAGCAGAGTTTTCAGACTGACGTACAGAAGAACTTTGGCAAAGAGCAGATGTTGAAGACTGGGGTGCACAAGGACTGTTGCAGCGAGGAGAAGTTGAGAAGGATCGTTGCAGAGAGCACAGGTTGGAGACTGGGGGGCATAAGGACTGATACAGAAAGCAGAGGTTGGAGACTGTGCTGCAGAAGGCCTGTTACAGAGAGCAGAGTTTGAAGACTGGGGTGCAGAAGGACTGTTACAGAGAGCAGAGTTTGTAGACGAGGTTGCAGAAGAATGTTACAGAAAGCAGAGTTTGGAGAACTGGGGTGCACAAAAACTGATACAGAAAGTATAGTTTGGAAACTGCGGTGCAGTAGGACCCTTACAGAGAGCAAAAGTTGGAGACTGCGCTACAGAAAGACTGTTACAGATAGCAGAGGTTGGATACTGGGGTGAAGAATAACTGTTTTAGAGAACAGTGTTTTGAGACTGGGGTGTAGAAGGATAGTTTCAGAGAGCAGAGGTTGGAGACTGGGGTGCAGAAGGATCGTAAAAGAGAACAGAGTTTGGAGACTGTGGTGCAGAAGGACTTTTACAGAGAGCACAGGTTGAAGACTGGGGTGCAGTAATTCTTTTACAGAGAGCACAGTTGGAGACTGAGGTGCAGAAGGACCCTTACAGAGACTAGAGGTTGGAGACTGCGGTACAGACGGACTGTTTCAGAGAGAAGTGGTTGGAGACAGGTGTGCAGAAGGATCTGACAGACAGCACAGGTTGAAGACTGGGGTGCAGAAGAATTGTTGTTGAGAGCAGAGGTTGGAGACTTGGGTGCAGAAGGATCGTTGAAGAGAGAAGAGAATGGAGACTCGGGTCAAAAGGCCTGTTACACAAAGCAAAGTTTGGATATTGGGGTGTAGATGACCTGTTATAGATAGCAGGGCTTAGAGACTGGGGTGCAGAAGAACAGTTACAGAGAGCAGAGTTTAAAGACTGGGTTGCAAAAGGATCTTACAGAGAGCAGAGGTTGAAGACTGATGTACAGAAGGACTGTTACAGAGAGAAGAGGTTGGAGACTGAGGTGTAGAAGGATCGTTGCAGAGAGCAGAGTTTTCAGACTGAGGTGCAGAAGGCCTGTTAAAAAAAGCAGATGTTGGAGACTGGTGTGTAGAATGACTGTTACAGAGAGTAAAGGTTTGAGATTGGCGTCCAGAATGATTGTTGCCGACAGCAGAGGTTGGAGCCTGGGGTGGAGAATGACTGCTGCAGAGAGTAGAGATTAGAGACTGATGTGCAGAAGGACTGTAACAGAGAGAAGAGATTGGAGACTGGGGTTCAGAAGGACTGACAGAGAAAGCAGACCTTGGTGACCTGAGTGTAAAAGGACTGTTGCAGAGAGCAGAGATTTGAGACTGGGGTGGATGGAGAAGGACTGTTGCAGAGAGCAGAGATTGGAGATTGGGGTGCAGAAGGAGTATTGCAGAGAGCAGAGGTTGCAGACTGTGGTGCAGAAGGACTGTAACAAAGAGCACAGGATGGAGACTGGGGTGCTGAACAAGTGTTGTAGAGAACAGAGGTTGAAGACTTGGGTGCATAGGGATTATTGCAGTAAGCAGAGGTTGGAGACTGGGTTTCAGAAGGATCTTACAGAGAGCAGAATTAGGACACTGAGGTGCAGAACGAGTGTTGCAGAGAGAAAATATTGGAGAGTAGGGTGCCGAAGAACTGTTGCAGAGAGCAGAGATTGGAGACAGGGGTGCAGAAGGAGTATTGCAGAGAGCAGAGGTTGCAGATTGTGGTGCAGAAGGACTGTAACAAAGAGCACAGGATGGAGACTGGGGTGCTGAACAAGTGTTGTAGAGAACAGAGTTTGAAGACTTGGGTGCAGAGGGATTATTGCAGTAAGCAGAGGTTGGAGACTGGGTTTCAGAAGGATTTTACAGAGAGCAGAATTAGGACACTGAGGTGCAGAACGAGTGTTGCAGAGAGAAAATATTGGAGAGTAGGGTGCCGAAGGACTGTTGCAGAGAGCAGAGATTGGAGACTGGGGTGCAGAAGGAGTATTGCAGAGAGCAGAGGTTGCAGACTGTGGTGCAGAAGGACTGTAACAAAGAGCACAGGATGGAGACTGGGGTGCTGAATAAGTGTTGTAGAGAACAGAGGTTGAAGACTTGGGTGTAGAGGGATCATGGCAGTAAGCAGAGGTTGGAGACTGGGTTTCAGAATGATCTTACAAAGAGCAGAATTAGGACACTGAGGTGCAGAAGGAGTGTTGCAGAGAGCAGAGGTTTGAGATTAGGGCGCAGAAGTACTGTTGCAGAGAGCAGAGGTTGGAGTCTGAGGTTCAGAAGGACTCTTACAGAGACCAGAGGTTAGAGACCAGGGTGCGGAAGGACTGATACAGAAAGCAGAGTTTGGAGACTGGGGTGCAGAAATACTGTTACAGAGAGCAGAGGTTGGAGACTGGGGTGCAGAAATACTGTTACAGAGAGCAGAGGTTGGAGATTGCAGTGGAAAAGGACTGTTACAGAGAGCATATTTTGGAGACTTGGGTGAGGAAGGACTTCTGCAGAGAGCAGAGGTTGAAAACTGGGGTACAAAATGACATTTGCAAAGAGCAGAGTTTGCTGAGTGAGGTGCAGAAGGACTGTTAAAGAGAGCAGAGTTTGGAGACTGTGGTGCTGAAGGACTGTTGCAGAGAGCAGAGGTTGAAAACTGGGGTACAGAAGGACTGTTGCAAAGAGCAGAGGTTGCAGAGTGAGGTGCAGAAGGACTGTTAAAGAGAGCAGAGTTTGGAGACTGTGGTGCAGAAGGACTGTTGTAGAGAGCAGATGTTGGAGACTGGGGTGCAGAAGGACTGTTGCATAGAGTAGAGGTTGGAGACTTGGGTGCAGAAGGACTATTGCAGAGAGTAGTGGTTGGAGATTGGGTTGCAGGAGAACTGTTGCAGAGAGCAGAGGTTGGAGACTGGGTGAAGAAAGAATGTTGCAAAGAGTAACATTTGGAGATTGGGGAGCCACAGGATTGTTGCAGAGAGCAGAGGTCAGAGACTGGGGTTCAGAAGCATCATTGCAGAGAGTAGATAATGGAGACTGGGGTATAGAAGGAGTGTTCTAGAGAGCAGAGGTTGAAGACTGAGGTGCAGAAAAATTGTTACAGAGAGCAGTGTTTGGAGACTGGGCTGCAGGACTGATACTGAGAGCAGAGTTTGGAGACTGGGGTGCAGAAGGATCTTACAGAGAGCAGAGTGTGGAGACTGAGGTGCAGAAGGACTGTTAAGGAGAGCAGAGTTCAGAGACTTGGGTGCAGAAGGCCTGTTACAGAGAGCAGAAGATGGAGACTGGTGTGCAGAAGGCCTGTTACAGAGAGCATAGTTTGGAGACTGGGGTGCAGAAGGCTGTTACAGAAAACAGAGTTTTGAGACTTCTTTTCAGAAGGATCATACAGAGAGAAGAAATTGGAGACTGAGGTGTAGAAGAACTGTTACAGAGAAGAGAGGTTGGAGACTGGGGTGCAGAAAGACCATTGCAGAGAGGTGACGTGGGAGACTGAGGTGCAGAAGGATTGTTACAGAGTGCAGTTGAAGGTTTCTGGGGTACAGAAGGACTGAACCAAAAAGAAGAGGTTGGAGACTGGGGTGTAGAGGGCCTGTTACAGAGAGCATAGTTTGGAGACTGAGGTAATGAAGGATCTTTACAGAGAGCAGATGTTGCAGACTGACGTGCAGAAGGACTTTTACTAAGAGTAGAGGTTGGAGACTGAAGTACAGAAAGATTCTTACAAAGAGCATACGATAGAGACTGGGGAGCAGAAGGAGTGTTACAGAGAGCAGGGTTTGGAGATTGGGTTGCAGAAGAACTGTTACAGGGAAAAGCTGTTTGAGACTGGGGTGCAGAAGGCTTGTAACAGAGAGCAGAAGTTGGAGACTGAGGTGCAGAAAGACTGTTGCAGAGAGCAGAGTTTGTAGACTGAGTTGCAGAAGGACTCTTTCAGAGAGCAGAGTATGGAGACTGCAATACAGAAGGACTATTACAGAGAGTAGATCTTGGAGACTGGGGTGCAGAAGTAATGTCACAGATAACAAAGTTTGGAAACTGGGGTGCAGAGGAATCTTTTAGAGACCAGAAGTTGGAGACTGGAGTGCAGAAGGATCGTTGCAGAAAGTAGAGGTTGGAGACTTGCGTGTAGAAGCACTGTTGCAGAGAGCAGATGTTTGAGACTCGGGTGTAGAAGGACTGTTGCAGAGAGCAGAGGTTGCAGACTGAGGTTCAGAAGGACTTTTACAGAGAGAAGAGTTTGGAGACTGGGGTTCAAAAGGACCGTTACAGAGAGCAGAGTTTGGAGAGTGCTGTACAGAAGGACTGTTACCTAGAGCAGAGTTTGGAGAAAGGGGTGCAGAATGACTATTGCAGAAAATAGAGTTTGGAGACTGGGGTGTAGAAGAAATGTTGCAGAGAGCAGAGAGACTGAGGTGCACAAGGACTGTTACAGAAAGCAGAGTTTGGAGACTTCTTTTCAGAAGGATCATACAGAGAGCAGAGGTTGGAGAGTAGGGTGCAAAAGAAAGGAAGAGAGCAAAAGTTGGAGACTCAGTTGTAGAAGAATCATTGCATAGAGCAAAGTGGACACTGGGGTGCAGAAGGTTCATAACAGAGAGAAGAAGTGGGAGACTGGGGTGCAGAAGAACAGTTACAGAGAGCACAGTTTGGAAACTGGGGTGCAGATAAAATTTTGCAGAAAGCAGAGGTTGAATACTGGGGTGCAGAAGGACTGTTGCAGAGAGCAGAGTTTGGAGACATGGGTGCAGAAGGACTGTTGCAGAGAGCAGAATTTGAAGAGTGAGGTACAGAAGGACTGTTACAGAGAGCAGAGTTTGGAGACTGGGGTGCAGAAGGACTGATACAGAGAGCAGAGTTTGGAGACTGGGGTGCAGAAGGCCTGTTACAGAGAGCAGAGGTTTGAGACTGGGGTAGAGTAGGACTGTTACAGAGAGAAGATGTTTGAGACTGAGATGCAGAAGGACTGTTACAAAAAGCAGAGTGTGGAGACTGCGGTGCAGAAGGACTGATACAGAAAGCAGAGGTTGGAGACTTGAGTTCAGAATGAACCTTAACAACAGCAGAGGATTGAGACTGCAGTATAGAAGGACTGTTACAGAGAGCACAGGTTGGAGACTAGGGTACAGAAGGACTTTTGCAGAGAGCAGAGGTTTGAGACTAGGGTACAGAAAGACTTTTGCAGAGAGCAGAGTTTGGAGACTGAGGTGCAGAAGGACCTTACAGAGAACAGAGTTTGGAGACTGGGGTGCAGAAAAAGTTTTAAGGAGAGGAGACGTTGGAGACTGGAGTGCAGAAGGACTGTTGCAGAGAGCTGCTGTTGGAGACTGGCGTGCATAAGGATTGTTGCAGAGAGCAGTGGTTGGAACTGGGGTGCAGAAAGACGGTTGCAGAGAGCAGAGGTTGGAGACTGAGGTACAGAAAAACAGTTACAGAGAGCAGAGGTTGGAGACTGGGGTGCAGAAAGATTGTTTAAGAGAGCAGAAGTTGGAATCTGAGTTGCAGAAAAATCGTTGCAGAGAGCATAGGTGGAGACTGTGGTGCAGAAGGATCGTTACAGAGAGAAGAGGTGGGAGACTGCGGTGCAGAAGGACTGTTACAGAGAGCACAGGTTGGAGACTTGGTACAGAAGGAATGTTGCAGAAAGCAGAGGTTGGATACTGCAGTGCAGAAGGACTGTTCCAGAAAGAAGAGTTTGGAGCCTGAGATGCAGAAGGACTGTTACACAGAGCAGACGTTGGAGACTGGGGTGAAGAATTATGATATAGAAAGCAGAGGTGGCAGACTGGGGTGCAGGAAGACCATTACAGAGAGCAGAGGTTGCAGACTGGAGTGCAGAAGGACTGTTTCAGAGAAAAGAGTTTACAGACTGGGGTGAAGGACGACTGTTACAGAGAGCAGTGGTGGAGACTGGGTTGCAGAAAGATCGTGCAGAGAGTAGAGGTTTCAGACTGAGGTCCAGAAGGACTGTAACAGAGAGCATAGTTTGGTGACTGAGGTTCAGAAGGACTGAAAGCAGAGGTTGGAAATTGGGGTGCAGAAGGAACGTTACAAAGAGAGGTTGGAGACTGCAGTATAGAAAGACTTTAACAGAGGTTTGAGAATATGGTGCAGAAGGACTGTTACAGAGAGAAGAGGTTGGAGACTGGGTTGCAGAAGGATTGTTACAGAGAGCAGCGCTTGGAGACTGGGGTGCAGAAGGACTGTTACACAGAGCAGAGGTTGAAGACTGCGGTGTACAAGGACTGTTGCTGAGAGCAGAGTTTGGAGACTTGGGTGAAGAAGGACTGTTGCAGAGAGGAGAATTTGGAGATTGGGGTGTATAAGATTCTCAAAGAGAGCAGAAGTTAGAGACTGCGGTGCAGAAGGAGTGTTACAGAGAGCATAGGTTGGAGACTGTGTTGGAGAAGGACTGTTTCAGAGAGTAGATATCAGAGACTGAGGTGCTGCAGGACTCTTGCAGACAACAGAGTTTGGAGAATGGGGTGCAGAAGAACCGTTAGAGAGAGCAGATGTTGGAGACTGAGGTGCAGAAATATTTTTACAGAGAGCAGAGGTTAAAGACTTGGGTGAGGAAGGACTGTTACAGAGATCAAAGTTTGGAGACTGGGGTGCAGAAGGATCTTTCAGAGAGCAGAGGTTGGAGACTGGGGTGCAGACGAACTGTTGAACAGACCAGAGGTTGGATACTGGGGTGCAGAAGGACTGTTCCAGAGAGCAGAGTTTGGAGACTGGGTTACAGAAGGATCTTACATAGAGCAGAAACTAGAGACGGTGGTGCAGATGAAATGATACCTAGAGCAGTGTTTGGAGACTGGCGTGCAGAAAGACCATTGCAGAGAGCAGAGGTTGGAGAATGGGTGAAGAAAGAATGCTATAGAGAGCAGAGTTTTGAAACTTGGGTGCAGAAGGATCTTACAGAGAGCAGAGTTGGGGTGCAGTAAGATCATTGCAGATGTCAGAGTTTGGGAACTGAGGTGCAGAAGGTTTGTTACAGAGAACAGAAGTTGGATCCTGGTGTGCAGAAGGACTGTTACAGAGAACAGAGTTTTGAAACTGCGGTTCAGAAGAACTGTAGAAGAGAGCAGAGGTTAGAGAATGGGGTGCAGAAGTAAGGTTGCAAAGAGCAGAGTTTGGAGAAAGAGGTAGAGAAGGACTATTACAGAGAGCAAAGGTTGGAAACAGTGGTGCAGAAGGACGGATATAGAAAGCAGAGGTTTGAGATGGTGGTGCAGAAGGACCGTTACAGGAAGCAGAGGTTGAAGACTGCGGT
This sequence comes from Ictidomys tridecemlineatus, assembly GCF_052094955.1. Taxonomy (NCBI): domain Eukaryota; kingdom Metazoa; phylum Chordata; class Mammalia; order Rodentia; family Sciuridae; genus Ictidomys; species Ictidomys tridecemlineatus. Next base: position 99,253 of record NW_027521212.1, read on the forward strand.
ACAGAAGGACTGTTACAGAGAGCAGAGGTTGGAGAATGGGGAGAAGAAGAACTGTTGCAGAGAACAGAGTTTGGAGACTGGGGTGCAGAAGGACTGTTGCAGAATCCAGAGGTTGGAGACTGTGGTGAAAAAGGAATGTTACAGAGAGCAGAGTTTGAAAACTGGGATGCAGAAGGATCTTACAGAAAGCAGAGATTGTAGACCGAGGTGCAGCAAGACTGTTAAAGAGAGTAGACTTTGGAGACTGGGGTGCAAAAGGATCGTTGCAGACAGCAGAGTTTCCAGACTGAGGCGCAGAAAGACTGTTGCTGAGAGCAGATGTTGGAGACTGGGGTGCAGAAGGACTGTTGCAGAGAGCAGATTCTGGAGACTGGGATGCAGAAGGATCATTGCAGAGAGCAGAGGTTAGACACTGGGGTACAGAAGGACTGTTACACAGAGCAGAGGTTGGAGACTGGGGTGAAGAAGAACTTTTTCAGAGAGCAGATTTTGGGGATTTGGGTGCAGAATGACTGTTGCAGAGAGCAGATGTTGGAGACTGAGATGCAGAAGAATCATTGCAGAGAGCAGAGGTTGGACACTGGGGTGCAGAAGGACTGTTACACAGAGTAGAGGTTGGAGACTGGGGTGAAGAAGGACTGTTTCAGGGAGCAAGTGTTGGAGACTTGAGTGCAGAAGGACTGTTGCAGAGAGCAGAATTTGTAGACTGAGATTCAGAATGAGTGTTGCAAATAGCAGAGTTTGGAGACTGGCGTGCAGAAGGACCGTTACAGAGAGCAGAGTTTGGAGACTGCAATACAGGAGGACTGTTACAGAGAGAAGTGGTTGGAGATTGGGGTGTAGAAGAAATGTTTCAGAGTGCAGATGTTGGAGACTGGGCTGCAGAAGAACTTTTGCAGAGAGCAGAGGTTTGAGACTGAGGTGCAGAAAGAATGTTACCGAGAGCAAAATTTGGAGACAGGGGTACAGAATTACTGATACAGAAAGCAGAGGTTGGATAATGGGGTGCAGAAGGACCATTACAGAGAGCAGAGGTTGGAGACTGAGGTTCAGAAGGACTGTTGCAGAGAGCAGAGATTAGAGAATGGGGTGCAGAAGGACTGTTAAAGAGAGCAGAGTTTGGAGACTAGGATACAATAGGACCGCTGCAGAATCCAGAGGTTGAAGACTGTAGTGGAAAAGGAATGTTACAGAGAGCAGAGTTTGTAGACTGGGATGCAGAAGGATCTTACAGAGAGCAGAGTTTGGAGACAGGGGTACAGAAAAACTGTTGAAGAGAGGAGACGTTGGAGACTTGGGTGCTGTAGGCCTGTTTCAGAAAGCAGAGATTGGAGTCTAAGGTAAAGAAGGCCTGTTAATGACAGCAGAGTTTGAAGACTGGGGTGCAGAAGGATTGTTATAGAGAGCAGAGTTAGGATACTGGGTGGCAGAAGGATCTTACAAAGAGCAGAGTTTGGAGACTGAGGTGAAGGAGGACTGATAAAGAGAGCAGTGGTTGGAGACTGGGGTGCAGAGGGATCGTGCAGAGAGAAAAGGTTTCAGACTGAGGTGTAGAAGGACTTTTACAGAGAGCAGAGGTTGGAGACTGAGGTGCAGAAGGACTGTTAAAGAGAGCAAATTTTGCAAACTGTTTTGCAGAAGAATCTTTCATAGAGGAGAATTTGGAGACTGAGGTGCAGAAAGACTGTTACAGAGAGTAAAGTTTGGAGTCTGGGGTGCAGAAGGATTGTTGCAGAGAGCAAAATTTTCAGACTGAGGTGAAGAAGGACTGTTGCAGAGAGCAGATTTTGAAGACTGGGTTGCAGAAAGATTGTTACAGAGAGAAGAAGTTGGAGACTGGGGTGCAGAACAACTGCTACAGAGAGCAGAGGTTGGAGACTGGAGTGCAGAAGGCCTGTTACAGAGAGCAGAGTCCTGAGACTGGGGTGCAAAAGAACTTTTACAGATAGAAGAGTTTTGAGACTGGGTTTAAAAGGATCTTACAGAGTGCAGAGGTTTAAGACTGAGGTTCAGAAGGACTGTTGCAGAGAGCAGATGTTGGAGACTGCAGTACAGAATGACTGATGCAGAGAAGTGAGGTTGGAGACTAGGGTACACAAGGCCTTTTTCAGAGAGAAGATGTTGGAGACTGTTGATCAGAAGGACTGTTGCAGAGAGCAGAAGTTGGAGAATGGTGTACAGAAAGACTTTTGCAGAGAGCAGTGGTTGAATACTGAGGGGCCAAAGGATGGATAATGAAAGCAGAGGTTGAAGACTTACGTGCAAAAAGACCTTTACAGAGAGCAGAGTTTGGAGACTGTGGTAAAGAAGGACTATTACAGAGAGCAGAGTTTGGAGACTGGGGAGCAGAAGGACTGTTGCGGAGTACAGAGGTTGGAGACTGGGGTGCAGCAGCACCGTTGCAGAAACCAGAGTTTGAAGACTGGAGTGGAGAAGGAATATTACAGAGAGCAGATTTTGGAAACTGGGGTGCAGAAGGATCGTTGCAGTCAGCAGAGTTTCCAGACTGAGATGCAGAAGGACTGTTACACAGAGAAGAGGAAGAAGACTGAGATGAAAAAGGACAGTTACAGAGAGCAGATGTGGGAGATAGGAATGCAGGACTGATACAGAGCAGAAGTTGGAGACTGAGGTACAGAAGGACTGTTTCAGAGATCAGAGGTTGGAGACTCGGGTTCAGAAGGATTATAGCAGAGAGCAAGTTTTCAGACTGAGGTACAGAAAAACTGTTGGAGAGAACAGATGTTGGAGATTGGGGTGCACAAGGACTGTTGTAGCGAGCAGAGGTTGGAGACTGTGGTGCAGAGGGATCGTTGCAGAGAGCAGAGGTTGGAGACTAGTGTGCAGAAGGCCTTTTACAGAGAGCAGAGTTTGGAGACTGAGGTGCATTAGGACTGTTACAGAGAGCAGAGATTGGAGACTGGGGTGCAGAAGGACTGTAGCAGAGAAGATTATGGAGACTAGGGTTTAGAAGGAGTATTACAGAGAGCAGAAGTCTTAGACTGGGGTGCAGAAGCATCATACAGAGAGCAGAGTTCGGAGACTGAGGTGCAGAAGGACTGTTGCAGAGAGCAGAGATTGGAGACTGGGGTCCAGGAGGACTGATACAGAGAGCATAGTTGGGAGTCTGGGGTGCAGAAGCATTTTACAGCGAGCAAAGTATGGAGACTAAGGTTCAGAAAGAGTGTTGCAGAGAGCAGAGGTTGGAGACTGGGGTGCAGAAGGACTGTTATAAAGAGCAGAGTTTGGAGACTGGGGAAAAGAAGGACTGTTGTTGATTACAGAGGTTTGAGACTGGGGTGCAGCAGGACCGTTGCAGAAAGCTGAGGTTGGAGACTGGCGTGGAGAAGGAATATTACAGAGAGCAGATTTTGGAAACTGGGGTTCAGAAGGATCTTTCGGAGAGCAGAGGTTGGAGACTGAGGTGCAGAAGGATCATTGCAGAGAGCAGAGTTTGGACACTGGGGTGCAGAAGGACTGTTGCAGAGAGCAGATGTTTGATACTGGGGTGCAGAAGGATTGTTTAGAGAGCAGATGTTGGAGACTGGGGTGCAGAAGGACTCTTGAGGAGAGCAGAGGTTGAAGACTGAGGTGGAGAATGACTGTTACAGAGAAAGCGGTTGGAGACTGGTGTACAGAAGGATTGTTGCAGAGAGCAGAGGTTTAAGACTGAGGTACAGAAAAATTCTTGCAGAGAGCAGAGTTGGAGACTTGGCTGCAGAAGGACTGTTACACAGAGCACACATAACAGACTGGGGTGCAGAAGGAATGTTGCAGACAGCAGCGGTTGGAGACTGTCGTGCATTAGGACTGTTGTAGGGAGCAGAGTTGGATATGAGGTGCAGAAGGACTGTTACAGAGAGCAGAGTATGTAGACTGGGGAGCAGAAGGACTGATACAGAAAGCAGAGGTTGGAGACTGGAGTGCAGAAGGACTGTTAAAAAGAGCAGAGTTTGGAGATAGAGGTAGAATGGGATGAATGCAAACAGAGCTTTGATTTTGTGACCTGTTCTATTATTCTGAATAACTTTCTGCATTTTCTTCATTTTTCCACAATGAAAACTTATTACTTGAAATTACAGACATACAAAAAAAAGAATTCATCACAGTGAAGCACAGTGTTAGGAGGGAGATACTGCAGATTCAATGAGACACAGGGGTCGATAGCTGGTTGTGCATTTTGACCAAGTCTCCATTTATTCTTACAAAAGCATTTATTCTTACAAAAGAGCACCCATGCAAAAGTCTGTGAGAAGTTATGCTCTCTCTAAAGTCACTCTTATACGTCTCTTTCTAGAGTCCAGGCATCTCTTTATACAATATTATTTGCCATGTTGCTGCAGATTAACAAGCCTGTTTGGAGTGCTCTCAGTCCATTCTCGTCATGGTCTCTTTTTCTCTGTTTTGTAGCTATGATACCATTGGAAATGAGCAATCAATCATTTGTCACTGAATTCATCTTCTTGGGATTTTCCAACCACTCCAACCTACAGGGCTGGTTGTTTCTGCTCTTTCTGGTCATTTACCTGATCACTCTCCTGGCGAACATGCTCATAATAGTGGCCAACAGGGTCAGTCCTGCTCTCCACACTCTAATTTACTTTTTCCTCAGGAATTTGAGCTTCTTGAACGTCTGATAACATCCACCACCCTCCCAGTACTGCTGGTGAACTTCTTCTGGGAAAATAAGGCCATTTCTTATGAGGGCTGCCTTTCCCAGATCATCTTCTTGGTGACAAGTGCTGACACAGAAGGCTTCTACTGGCTGTGTGGCCAGTATGACTGCTGTGTGGCCACCTGTCGTCCTCCTCAGTACTGAGTCATCATGAGTGTGAAGGTCTGTGTCAGCCTGGTGACTGGGTCCTGGCTGTGTGGACTGGTGAATTTGGTTACACACACGGTGCTGGCCATCACACTCACTCTGTGTGGGCCCCACCAGTTCATCCACTTTCTCTGTGACACCCCATTGCTCCTGAAGCTCTCCTGCTCAGACACCTATGTCAACGAGTCTGTGCTCCACGTTGTCAGTGCCAGCATGGGCCTGAGCCCCTGCCTCTTTACTGCAGGCTCCTATGCACTCATCATGGCGGCCATCCTGGGGAATCTCTCTGCCCAGGGCAGGAGGAAGGCCTTCTCCACCTGTGTGTCCCCCCTCACTGTCGTGGTGGTCTTCTATGAAACAGCCAACTTCCACTATGAAAGGCCCAGAGAAGGCTGGACATGGACACCCTGGTCTCTGTGCTTTTCTGTGTGGTGAGCCCCCAAGCAACGAGGTTCAGAGTTCCCTGAGGATGCTGGCTGGATGGTGTGCATCCCTTTGCATGATCATAGTCTAGACCAATCTTCAAACTGGAGTATACAGTCATCTGAAAAAAGATTCTCCCAGGGCCTTGTAGGCCCCTGGTTAGAGAGTCTGTATCTGGAGCTTTAACTCCATCTCCTGCTTTTAAAATCTCTGAGACTTTTTTCTCTCCTCTCTTTTCACAAACACCCTTTTTCCACTTTCAGGTTCAAGTGTGTCGGACACCTTGTGTGGGTGTTCAGCACCATCTCTGTCCTTCTGTGTTCTCCCCACACCAGAGGGACAGAAAGTACGAGAACCTCGTTTCTCACACTCCCCCGACTGCAGGCCTCCATTTTAAGAGGTTCTGTCAAGATCAGCCAAATACTAGGCAGAGAGGAAGAAAGGAAAGGAAGAAAGCGGGTTCTTTTGAATCTCATAGCAGCAGCAGCAAACCAGCCCTGTAGAGGCAGGAACTAATCTCCTTGGTGCCAGGAACTGTGTGTGCAGGCTCCTAGACAGCTGTTCCTGAATGTGGGTCACAGTAGCGTGGAATGAGTGTCTCTTTCCAGGGAAGCTAGGGTTTCCATATATGGGGTGGTGTCACCTGCCCTATTTTCCTTTTTTCTTCCAGATCTCCCAACCATTTTATAACTTTTTTCTGTGTCAACTTTCTCTACCCTAAATCATCAAGAGTCGTTCTTCATCTCTACCTGACCATGGTGGCACTGACCACAATAGTGGTTTACATCAGAGATGGTTCTAGATAACAGATCTGAGGAGGTAGGTTGGATGTCTGACCTGAGGGAATTGAATATGTTGATGATGTCACAGCCCATGGGAAAGGAGACCTGATAATTCCTGGTGTGCAATGACCCAACAGAGACTTTAAGTTATCGTGGCCTGAAATCAAATGTCTACGGAAAACTGAGCTTTGGAATAACACCATCGACCTTCAGGGTGGAAATGAACATTAGAACATGACTACAAACTGCTGTTACTGACGGGAGTGGGAGACTTACAGAAAGAAAATGATAGGTTCAAGCATTATATTCCTCCTTCAAGTCAGGTTCAGATCATCAGAAATATTTTCTCTCTGGAAACTGATAAAGGTTAATATCAGAATAAAACATCTAATTCTCCAAATTGCAGAAGTACAAAGAAAAGTATAAATTCACAATTTCTCCACGTCTTTCTTATGTCAATTAGGACATTAATGGGTAAATGATTGAGACCCTCTTAATTAGAATGGCAAAATACCAGTGGAATTAGACAATTCTCAGAGCCTTGAACCCTGAAATCTCCAGTAACCCTCTTTGCTGTCAGAAGTAGCCCCTCCTCCCCCGAGGAGAGTAGCTTTCCCTAAATTGAAGACCCTATGGTGACTCTACCTGGGCAGTTGTCTTTTTTTTTTTAAGAGAGAGTGAGAGAGGAGAGGAAAGGAGAGGAAAGGGGAGGGAGAAAGAGAGAGAGAGAGAGAGAGAGAGAGAGAGAGAGAGAGAGAGAGAGAGAGAGAGAGAAGGAGGAATTTTTAATATTCATTTTCTAGTTCTCGGCGAACACAACATCTTTGTTGGTATGTGGTGCTGAGGATCGAACAGGGCCGTACGAGTGCCAGAAAAGCGCACTACTGCTTGAGCCACATCCCCAGCCCAATTGTCTTTAAGATGCTCATCCATCATCCCACATTGTCACCAGACTCTTAATTGGGGTCTGATCCTAGAACGCCTCAGGTAAGAATTTAAAATGTAGCCCAGGAGAGTATAAGGTCACACCAAAATAAAAGGTAAATATTTTACTGTATTTTGTTAATAAGAGCCTTAAGAATATATAAGAGAATTTGTTTGAGTCTTCTAGACCAAAGAAGTCAGGACATATTGCTGGATCATCTTGAATGCAGTCACAGAGACATAATCACCAGAAATGTTAGGGCCAAAGATTTTCCTGAGCAATGGGGAGTGGCTATTAGATTCTCTTTGTTTGATGGACTGAAATCTGACTCAGTGTTTGCTTAAGTTCAATGACCAACATGATCCTGGAATAATGGAGAGGATGGTGATAAGAAATAAATAAGGTGTTGGATGGCGTGTTATGTGACCCCTTCCCTCTCCTCACAGCTGGATCTGGAGGAGGCCTGGAGCACCAGCTTTCGCCAAGGTCTCGTGTCCATGCGTTCAGAAGGCAGAACCAGATCTTTGTGAAACCCGTAGCCGCTGTCCTCGGCAGCCAGGGAAGACATTAACAGATGGCATCGTTGAATCGGGCTCCCTGATTTCAGTGAGAATAAGGGGACCCTGAAGTAGAAGAGGCCGTGTGGTGGAGCAGTGATCAGAACATTTGAATCTGTAGAGATTTCTGACAGTGGTAAATGATCGTGGTATTTATAGATGGGACATAATGGGCACCCTTCTAGAATAGTGCCTGTCCAATGTAATGTGAAACTCTTCTTTTCACTCTTCATTGTGCATTGTAGTGGTCCATAATGGTGGGATTTGCTGACACATATTTGAACATGCAAACAAAATAACCGTGAACCTTTGGCCAATATCATTCCAATATTTCCCTTTTCCTCACCTCCTCCCCTGGTGCCTTGACTCTACTGATCTTCCTTCAACTTTCATGATGAGACTCCCTTCCCAACTTTCCTTCCTTTTCCCCCTCTAGCTTTAACAGAGGAAAAACATATGGCCCTTAACTTTCTGAGTTGCTTATTTCCCTTAATGTTCTGAAGATCCATCCATCTTCCAGCATGACATAATTTCGTTCTTCTTTATGGCTAAATGAAATTTCAGTGTGCATATACCAGATGTTCTTTATCCATTCGTCCACTGATGTCAACTCGGCTGGTTCATGGGCATGTATGTGTCATTATAGTATGATGACTTTGATCAGCTGTGATAAATACCAAGCAGGGGTAGAGCTGGGTCGCAGGGTGGTCCATGGCTACTCCTGAGGAGCCTCCATCCCGATTTCCGTGGTGGTTGCGCTGATTTACATGCCCACCAACAGGGTGAGAGTGCTCCTTCTCTCCAATTTTCTCTTTGTCACACTCATTTCTGTTTGTTTTCTTGGTGGTTGCCTTTGTCACTGAAGTGAGATGAAATCTCAGGGTAGTCTTGACTTGCAAGTATTTTCATATATTTGTTGGCCACTCAATATTTTCTTCTAAGACGTGTCTGTTTAGTTCATTAGTTTCCCATTTGGTAATTGGGTTATTTGATAATTACGTTATTTAATAATTGTGGGTTTGATGGTAAGTTTTTTTAGTTCTTTATTAATATTCTGAATATTCATCCTCTTTTAGAAGAGCCCCTCATAAAGATATTCTCCCTTTCTGTAGGTTCTCTCTTCATATTCTAATTGTCTCCTTTGCTGTGTAGAACCTTCTTAATTTGATGCCATCCTAATAGCTAAATTTTGGTGTTATCTCCTGAGCTTTGGCATCCTATTGAGAAAGTCATTGCCTCTGCCTGTAGGTTGGAGTACTGACTTTGTTTTTTCCTAGAAACTGCATAATTTATGGTCTAAAATGCCTCGGTCTTTAATGCATTTTGAGTTAATTTTTTGAAGGGTGAGCGATAGTTCAGGTCTCATTCTTCTTCATTTGGACAGGGCTGTAGAAGGACTGTTTCAGAGAGTAGATGTTAAAGACTGGGGTGCAGAAGAACTGTTGCAAAGAGCAGAAGTTGGAGACTGAGGTGCAGAAGGACTGTTACAGAAAGCAGAGTTGGGAGACTGGGGTGAACAAGGATCATTGCAGAGAGCACAGTTTTTAGACTGACGTGCATTAGGACTGTTGCAGAGAGCAAATGTTGAAGACTGGGGTTCAGAATGACTGTTGCAGAGAGCAGAGGTTGGAGAGTGGGGTGTAGAAATACTGTTCCAGAGAGCAGAGGTTGGAGAATGAGGTGCAAAAAAACTGTTACAGAGAGCAGAGTTTGGAGACTGAGGTACAGAAGGACTGTTGCAGAGATGAGAGGTTGGAGACTGGGGTGCAGTAGGATCATTGCAGAGAGCAGAGGTTGGAGAATTGGGTGCAGTAGATCCTTGCAGAGAGCGGAGGTTAGAGACTGAGGTGCAGAAGGCCTACTTCAGAGAGCAGAGTTTGGAGACTGGCGTGCAGAAGGCCTATTACAGAGAGGAGAGGTTGAAAACTCGGATACAGATAGACTGTTGTAGGGAGCAGAGTTTGGAGACTATGTTTTTGAAGGATCTTACACACAGCAGAGTTTGGAGACTAAGGTGCAGAAGGACTGTTACAGAGAGCAGAGGTTGGAGACTGAGGTGTAGAAGGACGGTTACAGAGAGCAGAGTTTGGAGACTCAGGTGCAGAAGGACTGTTATAGAAAGCAGAGTTTGGAAAATGGGATGCAGAAGGACCGTTACAGAGAGCAGAGTTTGGAGACTCCGGTATAAGTCTGTTACCGAGAAAAGAGGTTAGAGACTGGGGTGCAGAAGGACTCTTACATAGAGCTCAGGTTGGAGACTGAGGTGCAGAAGGATAGATACAGAGAACAGAGGTTGTAGACTGGGATTCGAAAGACTGATACAAAAAGCAGAGATTGGAGACTGGGGTCCAGAATGATCGTTGCAAAGAGCAGAGTTTTGAGACTGGGGTGCAGAAGGACTGTTCCAGAGAGAAGACGTTAAAGACTGGGGTGCAGAAGGACTGTGGCAGAGAGCAGATTTTAGAGACTGGGGTGCAGAAGGACTGTTACACAGAGCAGAGGTTGTAGTCTGAGCTGCAGAAGGACCGTTACAGAGAGCAGTGTTTGGAGACTGGGGTGCAGAAGACTGTTACAGAGAGCAGAGTTTGGAGACTGGAGTTGAGATAGATCTTATAGAAAGCAGAGTTTTGAGACTGGGGTGCAAAAAGACTGTTGCAGAGAGCAGATTTCGGAGACTGGGGTGGAGAAGAATCATTGCAGAGAGAAGAGGTTGGAGTCTGGGGTGCAGAAGTCCTGTTACAGAGAGCAGAGTTTAAAGAGTGGGTGGCAGAAGTCATGTTACAGAGAGCAGAGTTTGGAGACTGTTGTGCAGAAGAACTGTTACAGAGTGCAGAGTTTAAAGACTGGGTTGTAGAAAGATCTTACAAAGAGCAGAGTTGGGAGAATGAGGTGCAGAAGGACTGTTACAGAAAGCAGAAGTAGGAGACTGTTGTGCAGAAGGGTCCTTGCAGATAGCAGACTTCTCAGAATGAGGTGCAAAAAGACTTTTGCAGAGAACAGATATTGGAGACTGGGTTGTAGAAAAACTGTTGCAGAGAGCAGAGGTTGGAGACCGGTGGCAGAAGCAAGGTTACAGAGAGCAGAGTTACAATCTGGGTTGCAGAAGGATCTTAAAAAAAGCAGAGGTTGCAGATAGGGGTTCAGAAGATTGTTATAGAGAGAAGAGGTTGGAGACTGTGGTCCAGAAGGACTCTTGTAGAGAGCAGACGTTGGAGACTGGGGTCCAGAAAGATCGTTGCAGAAAGCAGAGTTGGAGACTGGGGTGTAGAAGGACTCTTGCAGAGAGAAGATGTTGGAGACTGGGGTGCAGACGGACTGTGGCAGAGAGCAGAGGTTGGAGAGTGAGGTTCAGAAAAACTGTTGCAGAGAGTAGAGTTTGGAGAATGAGGTGCAGAAAAACTTTTACAGAGAGCAGAGTTTGGAAACTTGGGTGCAGAA
>NW_027521213.1:0-67494 GCF_052094955.1 Ictidomys tridecemlineatus
ATCAACAGCAAACAAAGCATAGAGATAGAACTTGACACTCCTTTATTTTGTCAAGTTTCAAAGAGCTAGCACAATCCGTGTTTGATTTAGAGTTCCAAATACATGTATCCCTATAGGAGAAAACAGAGTGAAACCTAAAAATGAAAATGGTTACTACAAACGAACGGTTTAAACTAGAAGAACGAAATTTGGTGAGCCAAGTGGTTTTGGTGTACTGATCATTACCTGAAAAATCATCAAGATTGGGTGAGAAAATGTTTGCTGAGATTTCAGGCAACTCGTAGTTTTTTGGAAGCTTGGCAACCCCTTTCCATGAAAGTGATTTTCGCCAGTCTCTGCTTAGGGCTACATCAACAGCATACAAAGCATAGAGATAGAACTTGAAACTGCTTTATTGTGTCAAGTTTCAAAGAGCTAGCACAAACCGTGTTTGATTTAGAGTTCCAAATACATGTATCCCTATAGGAGAAAACAGAGTGAAACCTAAAAATGAAAACGGTTACTGCAAACGAACGGTTTAACCTAGAAGAACGAAATTTGGTGAGCCAAGTGGTTTTGGTGTACTGATCATTACCTGAAAGAATCATCAAGATTGGGTGAAAAAATGTTTGCTGAGATTTCAGGCAACTCGTAGTTTTTTGGAAGCTTGGCAACCCCTTTCCATGAAAGTGATTTTCGCCAGTCTCTGCTTAGGGCTAAATCAACAGCAAACAAACATAGAGATAGAACTGGAAACTGCTTTATTGTGTCAAGTTTCAAAGAGCTAGCACAAACCGTGTTTGATTTAGAGTTCCAAATACATGTATCCCTATAGGAGAAAAAAGAGTGAAACCTAAAAATGAAAAAGGTTACTGCAAACGAACAGGTTAACCTAGAAGGAGGAAATTTGGTGAGCCAAGTGGTTTTGGTGTACTGATCATTACCTGAAAAAATGATCAAGATTGGGTGAAAAAATGCTTGCAGAGATTTCAGGCAACTCGTAGTTTTTTGGAAGCTTGGCAACCCCTTTCCATGAAAGTGATTTTCGCCAGTCTCTGCTTAGGGCTACATCAACAGCAAACAAACCATAGGGATAGAACTTGAAACTGCTTTATTGTGTCAAGTTTCAAAGAGCTAGCACAAACCATGTGTGTTTTAGAGTTCCAAATACATGTATCCCTATAGGAGAAAACAGAGTGAAACCTAAAAATGAAAACGGTTACTGCAAACGAACGGTTTAACCTAGAAGAAGGAAATTTGGTGGGCCAAGTGGTTGTGGTGTACTGATCATTACCTGAAAGAATCATCAAGATTGGGTGAGAAAATGTTTGCTGAGATTTCAGGAAACTCGTAGTTTTTTGGAAGCTTGGCAACCCCTTTCCATGACAGTGATTTTCGCCAGTCTCTGCTTAGGGCTACATCAAAAGCAAACAAAGCATAGGGATAGAACTTGAAACTGCTTTATTGTGTCAAGTTTCAAAGTGCTAGCACAAACTGTGTTTGATTTAGAGTTCCAAATACATGTATCCCTATAGGAGAAAACAGAGTGAAACCTAAAAATGAAAACGGTTACTGCAAACGAACGGTTTAACTTGGAAGAACGAAATTTGGTGAGCCAAGTGGTTTTCGTATACTGATCATTACCTGTAAGAATCATCAAGATTGGGTGAAAAAATGTTTGCTGAGATTTCAGGCAACTCGTAGTTTTTTGGAAGCTTGGCAACCCCTTTCCATGAAAGTGATTTTCGCCAGTCTCTGCTTAGGGCTACATCAACAGCAAACAAAGCATAGAGATAGAACTGGAAACTGCTTTATTGTGTCAAGTTTCAAAGAGCTAGCACAAACCGTGTTTGATTTAGAGTTCCAAATACATGTATCCCTATAGGAGAAAACAGAGGGAAACCTAAAAATGAAAACGTTTACTGCAAACGAACGTTTTAACCTAGAAGAACGAAATTTGGTGAGCCAAGTGGTTTTGGTGTACTGATCATTACCTGAAATAATCATCAAGATTGGGTGAAAAAATGTTTGTTGAGATTTCAGGCAACTCGTAGTTTTTTGGAAGCTTGGCAACCCCTTTCCATGAAAGTGATTTTCGCCAGTCTCTGCTTAGGGCTAAATCAACAGCAAACAAACATAGAGATAGAACTGGAAACTGCTTTATTGTGTCAAGTTTCAAAGAGCTAGCACAAACCGTGTTTGATTTAGAGTTCCAAATACATGTATCCCTATAGGAGAAAAAAGAGTGAAACCTAAAAATGAAAACGGTTACTGCAAACGAACAGGTTAACCTAGAAGGAGGAAATTTGGTGAGCCAAGTGGTTTCGGTGTACTGATCATTACCTGAAAAAAATGATCAAGATTGGGTGAAAAAATGCTTGCAGAGATTTCAGGCAACTCGTAGTTTTTTGGAAGCTTGGCAACCCCTTTCCATGAAAGGGATTTTCGCCAGTCTCTGCTTAGGGCTACATCAACAGCAAACAAACCATAGGGATAGAACTTGAAACTGCTTTATTGTGTCAAGTTTCAAAGAGCTAGCAAAAACCGTGTTTGATTTAGAGTTCCAAATACATGTATCCCTATAGGAGAAAAGAGAGTGAAACATAAATATGAAAATGGTTACTGCAAACGAACGGTTTAACCTAGAAGAACGAAATTTGGTGAGCCAAGTGGTTTTGGTGTACTGATCATTACCTGAAAGAATCACCAAGATTGGGTAAAAAAATGTTTGCTGAGATTTCAGGCAACTCGTAGTTTTTTGGAAGATTGGCAACCCTTTCCATGAAAGTGATTTTCGCCAGTTTCTGCTTAGGGCTACATCAACAACGAACAAACCAGAGAGACAGAACTTGAAACTGCTTTATTGTGTCAAGTTTCAAAGAGCTAGCACAAACCATGTTTGATTTAGAGTTCCAAATACATGTATCCCTATAGGAGAAAACAGAGTGAAACCTAAAAATGAAAACGGTTACTGCAAACGAACGGTTTAACCTAGAAGAAGGAAATTTGGTGGGCCAAGTGGTTTTGGTGTACTGATCATTACCTGAAAGAATCATCAAGATTGGGTGAGAAAATGTTTGCTGAGATTTCAGGCAACTCGTAGTTTTTTGGAAGCTTGGCACCCCCTTTCCATGAAAGTGATTTCCCCCAGTCTCTGCTTAGGGCAACATCAACAGCAAACAAACCATAGAGATAGAACTGGAAACTGCTTTATTGAGTCAAGTTTCAAACAGCTAGCACAAACCGTGTTTGATTTAGAGTTCCAAATACATGTATCCCTATAGGAGAAAAGAGAGTGAAACCTAAAAATGAAAACGGTTACTGCAAACGAACGGTTTAACCCAGAAGAACGAAATTTGGTGAGCCAAGTGGTTTTGGTGTACTGATCATTACTTGTAAGAATCATCAAGATTAGGTGAAAAAATATTTGCTGAGATTTCAGGCAACTCGTAGTTTTTTGGAAGCTTGGAAACCCCTTTCCATGAAAGTGATTTTCGCCAGTCTCTGCTTAGGGCTACATCAATAGCAAACAAAGCATAGAGACAGAACTTGAAACTGCTTTATTGTGTCAAGTTTCAAAGTGCTAGCACAAACTGTGTTTGATTTAGAGTTCCAAATACATGTATCCCTCTAGGAGAAAACAGAGGGAAACCTAAAAATGAAAACGGTTACTGCAAACGAACGGTTTAACCTAGAAGAACGAAATTTGGTGAGCCAAGTGGTTTTTGGTGTACTGATCATTACCTGAAAGAATCATCAAGATTGGGTTAAAAAATGTTTGCTGAGATTTCAGGAAACTCGTAGTTTTTTGGAAGCTTGGCAACCCCTTTCCATGAAAGTGATTTTCGCCAGTCTCTGCTTAGGGCTAAATCAACAGCAAACAAACATAGAGATAGAACTGGAAACTGCTTTATTGTGTCAAGTTTCAAAGAGCTAGCACAAACCGTGTTTGATTTAGAGTTCCAAATACATGTATCCCTATAGGAGAAAACAGAGTGAAACCTAAAAATGAAAACGGTTACTGCAAACGAACGGGTTAACCTAGAAGGAAGAAATTTGGTGAGCCAAGTGGTTTTGGTGTACTGATCCTTACCTGAAAGAATGATCAAGATTGGGTGAAAAAATGTTTGCTGAGATTTCAGGCAACTCGTACTTTTTCGGAAGCTTGGCAACCCCTTTCCATGAAAGTGATTTTCGCCAGTCTCTGCTTAGGGCTACATCAACAGCAAACAAACCATAGAGATAGAACTTGAAACTGCTTTATTGTGTCAAGTTTCAAAGAGCTAGCACAAACCGTGTTTGATTTAGAGTTCCAAATACATGTATCCCTATAGGAGAAAAGAGAGTGAAACCTAAAAATGAAAACGGTTACTGCAAACGAACGGTTTAACCTAGAAGAGCGAAATTCGGTGCGCCAAGTGGTTTTGGTGTACTGATCATTACCTGAAAGAATCATCAAGATTGGGTAAAAAAAATGTTTGCTGAGATTTCAGGAAACTCGTAGTTTTTTGGAAGCTTGGCAACCCCTTTCCATGAATGTGATTTTCGCCAGTCTCTGCTTAGGGCTACATCAACAACGAACAAACCATAGAGACAGAACTTGAAACTGCTTTATTGTGTCAAGTTTCAAAGAGCTAGCACAAACCATGTTTGATTTAGAGCTCCAAATACATGTATCCCTATAGGAGAAAACAGAGTGAAACCTAAAAATGAAAACGGTTACTGCAAACGAATGATTTAACCTAGAAGAACGAAATTTTGTGGGCCAAGTGGTTTTGGTGTACTGATCATTACCTGAAAGAATCATCAAAATTGGGTGAGAGAATGTTTGCTGAGATTTCAGGCAACTCGTAGTTTTTTGGAAGCTTGGCAACCCCTTTCCATGAAAGTGATTTTCGCCAGTCTCTGCTTAGGGCTACATCAACAGCAAACAAACCATAGAGATACAACTTGAAACTGCTTTATTGTGTCAAGTTTCAAAGAGCTAGCACAAACCGTGTTTGATTTAGAGTTCCAAAAACTTGTATCCCTATGGGAAAAAACAGAGTGAAACCAAAAATTAAAACGGTTACTGCAAACGAACGGTTTAACCTAGAAGAACGAAATTTGGTGAGCCAAGTGGTTTTGGTGTACTGATCATTACCTGAAAGAATGATCAAGATTGGGTGAAAAAATGTTTGCTGAGATTTCAGGCAACTCGTAGTTTTTTGGAAGCTTGGCAACCCCTTTCCATGAAAGTGATTTTCGCCAGTCTCTGCTTAGGGCTACATCAACAGCAAACAAACCATAGAGATAGAACTTGAAACTGCTTTATTGTGTCAAGTTTCAAAGAGCTAGCACAAACCGTGTTTGATTTAGAGTTCCAAATACATGTATCCCTATAGGAGAAAAGAGAGTGAAACCTAAAAATGAAAACGGTTACTGCAAACGAACGGTTTAACTTAGAAGAGCGAAATTCGGTGCGCCAAGTGGTTTTGGTGTACTGATCATTACCTGAAAGAATCATCAAGATTGGGTAAAAAAATGTTTGCTGAGATTTCAGGAAACTCGTAGTTTTTTGGAAGCTTGGCAACCCCTTTCCATGAATGTGATTTTCGCCAGTCTCTGCTTAGGGCTACATCAACAACGAACAAACCATAGAGACAGAACTTGAAACTGCTTTATTGTGTCAAGTTTCAAAGAGCTAGCACAAACCATGTTTGATTTAGAGCTCCAAATACATGTATCCCTATAGGAGAAAACAGAGTGAAACCTAAAAATGAAAACGGTTACTGCAAACGAATGATTTAACCTAGAAGAACGAAATTTTGTGGGCCAAGTGGTTTTGGTGTACTGATCATTACCTGAAAGAATCATCAAAATTGGGTGAGAAAATGTTTGCTGAGATTTCATGCAACTCGTAGTTTTTTGGAAGCTTGGCAACCCCTTTCCATGAAAGTGATTTTCGCCAGTCTCTGCTTAGGGCTACATCAACAGCAAACAAACCATAGAGATAGAACTTGAAACTGCTTTATTGTGTCAAGTTTCAAAGAGCTAGCACAAACCGTGTTTGATTTAGAGTTCCAAATACATGTATCCCTATAGGAGAAAAGAGAGTGAAACCTAAAAGTGAAAACGGTTACTGCAAAGGAACGGTTTAACCTAGAAGAACGAAATTTGGTGAGCCAAGTGGTTTTGGTGTACTGATCATTACCTGAAAGAATCATCAAGATTGGGTGAAAAAATGTTTTCTGAGATTTCAAGCAACTCGTAGTTTTTTGGAAGCTAGGCAACCCCTTTCTATGAAAGTGATTTTCGACAGTCTCTGCTTAGGGCTACATCAACAGCAAACAAACCATAGAGATAGAACTTGAAACTGCTTTATTGTGTCAAGTTTCAAAGAACTAGCACAAACCGTGTTTGATTTAGAGTTCCAAATACATGTATCCCTATAGGAGAAAACAGAGGGAAACCTAAAAATGAAAACGGTTACTACAAATGAACGGTTTAACCTAGAAGAACAAAATTTGGTGAGCCAAGTGGTTTTCGTGTACTGATCATTACCTGAAAGAATCATCAAGATTGGGTGAAAAAATGTTTGCTGAGATTTCAGGCAACTCGTAGTTTTTTGGAAGCTTGGCAACCCCTTTCCATGAAAGTGATTTTCGCCAGTCTCTGCTTAGGGCTACATCAACAGCAAACAAAGCATAGAGATAGAACTGGAAACTGCTTTATTGTGTCAAGTTTGAAACAGCTAGCACAAACCGTGCTTGATTTAGATTTTCAAATACGTGTATACCTATAGGAGAAAACAGAGTGAAACCTAAAAATGAAAACGGTTACTGCAAACGAACGGTTTAACCTAGAAGAACGAAATTTGGTGAGCCAAGTGGTTTTGGTGTACTGATCATTACCTGAAAGAATCATCAAGTTTGGGTGAAAAAATGTTTGCTGAGATTTCAGGCAACTAGTAGTTTTTTGGAAGCCTGGCAACCCCTTTCTATGAAAGTGATTTTCGCCAGTCACTGCTTAGGGCTACATCAACAGCAAACAAAGCATAGAGATATAACTTGAAACTGCTTTATTGTGTCAAGTTTCAAAGAGCTAGCACAAACCGTGTTTGATTTAGAGTTCCAAATACATGTATCCCTATAGGAGAAAACAGAGTGAAACCTAAAAATGAAAACGGTTACTGCAAACGAACGGTTTAACCTAGAAGAAAGAAATTTGGTGAGCCAAGTGGCTTTGGTGTACTGATCATTACCTGAAAGAATCATCAAGATTGGGTGAGAAAATGTTTGCTGAGATTTCAGGCAACTCGTAGTTTTTTGGAAGCTTGGCAACCCCTTTCCATGAAAGTGATTTTCACCAGTCTCTGCTTAGGGCTACATCAACAGCAAACAAAGCATAGAGGTAGAACTTGAAACTGCTAAATTGTGTCAAGGTTCAAATAGCTAGCACAAACCGTGTTTGATTTAGAGTTCCAAATACATGTATGCCTATAGGAGAAAACAGAGGGAAACTTAAAATTAAAACTGTTACTGCAAACGAACGGTTTAACCTAGACGAACGAAATTTGGTGAGCCAAGTGGTTTTCGTGTACTGATCATTACCTGAAAGAATCATCAAGATTGAGTGAAAAATGTTTGCTGAGATTTCAGGCAACTCGTAGTTTTATGGAAGCTTGGCAACCCCTTTCCATGAAAGTGATTTTCGCCAGTCTCTTCTTGGGGCTACATCAACAGCAAACAAAGCATAGAGATAGAACTGGAAACTGCTTTATTGTGTCAAGTTTCAAAGAGCTAGCACAAACCGTGTTTGATTTAGAGTTCCAAATACATGTATCCCTATAGGAGAAAACAGAGTGAAACCTAAAACGGAAACGGTTACTGCAAACGAAGGGTTTAACCTAGAAGAACGAAATTTGGTGAGCCAAGTGGTCTTGGTGTACTGATCATTACCTGAAAGAATCATCAAGATTGGGTGAAAAAATGTTTGCTGAAATTTCAGGCAACTAGTAGTTTTTTGGATGCTGGGCAACCCCTTTCCATGAAAGTGATTTTCGCCAGTCTCTGCTTAGGGTTACATCAACAGCACACAAACCATAGAGATAGTACTTGAAACTGCGTTATTGTGTCAAGTTTCAAAGAGCTAGCACAAACCGTGTTTGATTTAGAGTTCCAAATACATGTATCTCTATAGGAGAAAACAGAGTGAAACCTAAAAATGAACACGGTCACTGCAAACGAACGGTTTAACCTAGAAGAACGAAATTTGGTGAGCCAAGTGGTTTTGGTGTACTGATCATTACCTGAAAGAATCATCAAGATTGGGTGAAAAAATGTTTGCTGAGATTTCAGGGAACTCATACTTTTTTGGAAGCTTGGCAACCCCTTTCAATGAAAGTGATTTTCGCCAGTCTCTGCTTAGGGCTACATCAACAGCAAACAAAGCATAGAGATAGAACTTGACACTCCTTTATTTTGTCAAGTTTCAAAGAGCTAGCACAATCCGTGTTTGATTTAGAGTTCCAAATACATGTATCCCTATAGGAGAAAACAGAGTGAAACCTAAAAATGAAAATGGTTACTACAAACGAACGGTTTAAACTAGAAGAACGAAATTTGGTGAGCCAAGTGGTTTTGGTGTACTGATCATTACCTGAAAAATCATCAAGATTGGGTGAGAAAATGTTTGCTGAGATTTCAGGCAACTCGTAGTTTTTTGGAAGCTTGGCAACCCCTTTCCATGAAAGTGATTTTCGCCAGTCTCTGCTTAGGGCTACATGAACAGCACACAAACAGTAGAGATAGAACTTGAAACTGCTTTATTGTGTCAAGTTTCAAAGAGCTAGCACAAACCGTGTTTGATTTAGAGTTCCAAATACATGTATCCGTATAGGAGAAAACAGAGTGAAACCTAAAAATGAAAACTGTTACTGCAAACGAACGGTTTAACCTAGAAGAACGAAATTTGGTGAGCCAAGTGGTTTTGTTGTACTGATCATTACCTGAAAGAATCATCAAGATTGGGTGAAAAAATGTTTGCTGAGATTTCAGGCAACTCGTAGTTTTTTGGAAGCTTGGCAACCCCTTTCCATGAAAGTGATTTTCGCCATTCTCTGCTTAGGGCTACATCAACAGCAAACAAACCATAGAGATAGAACTTGAAACTGCTTTATTGTGTCAAGTTTCAAAGAGCTAGCACAAACCGTGTTTGATTTAGAGTTCCAAATACATGTATCCCTATAGGAGAAAACAGAGTGAAACCTAAAAATGAAAACGGTTACTGCAAACGAACGGTTTAACCTAGAAGAACGAAATTTGGTGAGCCAAGTGGTTTTGTTGTACTGATCATTACCTGAAAGAATCATCAAGATTGGGTGAAAAAATGTTTGCTGAGATTTCAGGCAACTCGTAGTTTTTTGGAAGCTTGGCAACCCCTTTCCATGAAAGGGATTTTCGCCAGTCTCTGCTTAGGGCTACATCAACAGCAATCAAAGCATGGAGATAGAACTTGAAACTGCTTTATTGTGTCAAGTTTCAAAGAGCTAGCACAAACCGTGTTTGATTTAGAGTTCCAAATACATGTATCCCTATGGGAGAAAACAGAGTGAAACCTAAAAATGAAAATGGTTACTGCAAACGAACGGTTTAACCTAGAAAAACGAAATTTGGTGAGCCAAGTGGTTTTGGTGTACTGATCATTACCTGAAAGAATCATCAAGATTGGTTGAAAAAATGTTTGCTGAGATTTCAGGCAACTCGTAGTTTTTTGGAAGCTTGGCAACCCCTTTCCATGAAAGGGATTTTCGCCAGTCTCTGCTTAGGGCTACATCAACAGCAAACAAAGCATAGAGATAGAACTGGAAACTGCTTTCTTGTGTCAAGTTTCAAAGAGCTAGCACAAACCGTGTTTGATTTAGAGTTCCAAATACATGTATCCTTATAGGAGAAAACAGAGTGAAACATAAAAATGAAAAAGGTTACTGCAAACGAACGGTTTAACCTAGAAGAACGAAATTTGGTGAGCCAAGTGGTTTTGGTGTACTGATCATTACCTGAAAGAATCATCAAGATTGGGTGAAAAAATGTTTGCTGAGATTTCAGGAAACTCGTAGTTTTTTGGAAGCTTGGCAACCCCTTTCCATGAAAGTGATTTTCGCCAGTCTCTGCTTAGGGCTACATCAACAGCAAACAAACCATAGAGATAGAACTTGAAACTGCTTTATTGTGTCAAGTTTCAAAGAGCTAGCACAAACCGTGTTTGATTTAGAGTTCCAAATACATGTATCTCTATAGGAGAAAACAGAGTGAAACCTAAAAATGAACACGGTCACTGCAAACGAACGGTTTAACCTAGAAGAACGAAATTTGGTGAGCCAAGTGGTTTTGGTGTACTGATCATTACCTGAAAGAATCATCAAGATTGGGTGAAAAAATGTTTGCTGAGATTTCAGGTAACTCATACTTTTTTGGAAGCTTGGCAACCCCTTTCAATGAAAGTGATTTTCGCCAGTCTCTGCTTAGGGATACATCAACAGCAAACAAAGCATAGAGATAGAACTTGACACTCCTTTATTTTGTCAAGTTTCAAAGAGCTAGCACAATCCGTGTTTGATTTAGAGTTCCAAATACATGTATCCATATAGGAGAAAACAGAGTGAAACCTAAAAATGAAAATGGTTACTACAAACGAACGGTTTAAACTAGAAGAACGAAATTTGGTGAGCCAAGTGGTTTTGGTGTACTGATCATTACCTGAAAAATCATCAAGATTGGGTGAGAAAATGTTTGCTGAGATTTCAGGCAACTCGTAGTTTTTTGGAAGCTTGGCAACCCCTTTCCATGAAAGTGATTTTCGCCAGTCTCTGCTTAGGGCTACATGAACAGCACACAAACAATAGAGATAGAACTTGAAACTGCTTTATTGTGTCAAGTTTCAAAGAGCTAGCACAAACCGTGTTTGATTTAGAGTTCCAAATACATGTATCCGTATAGGAGAAAACAGAGTGAAACCTAAAAATGAAAACTGTTACTGCAAACGAACGGTTTAACCTAGAAGAACGAAATATGGTGAGCCAAGTGGTTTTGTTGTACTGATCATTACCTGAAAGAATCATCAAGATTGGGTGAAAAAATGTTTGCTGAGATTTCAGGCAACTCGTAGTTTTTTGGAAGCTTGGCAACCCCTTTCCATGAAAGTGATTTTCGCCAGTCTCTGCTTAGGGCTACATCAACAGCAAACAAACCATAGAGATAGAACTTGAAACTGCTTTATTGTGTCAAGTTTCAAAGAGCTAGCACAAACCGTGTTTGATTTAGAGTTCCAAATACATGTATCCCTATAGGAGAAAACAGAGTGAAACCTAAAAATGAAAACGGTTACTGCAAACGAACGGTTTAACCTAGAAGAACGAAATTTGGTGAGCCAAGTGGTTTTGTTGTACTGATCATTACCTGAAAGAATCATCAAGATTGGGTGAAAAAATGTTTGCTGAGATTTCCGGCAACTCGTAGTTTTTTGGAAGCTTGGCAACCCCTTTCCATGAAAGGGATTTTCGCCAGTCTCTGCTTAGGGCTACATCAACAGCAATCAAAGCATGGAGATAGAACTTGAAACTGCTTTATTGTGTCAAGTTTCAAAGAGCTAGCACAAACCGTGTTTGATTTAGAGTTCCAAATACATGTATCCCTATGGGAGAAAACAGAGTGAAACCTAAAAATGAAAATGGTTACTGAAAACGAACGGTTTAACCTAGAAAAACGAAATTTGGTGAGCCAAGTGGTTTTGGTGTACTGATCATTACCTGAAAGAATCATCAAGATTGGTTGAAAAAATGTTTGCTGAGATTTCAGGCAACTCGTAGTTTTTTGGAAGCTTGGCAACCCCTTTCCATGAAAGGGATTTTCGCCAGTCTCTGCTTAGGGCTACATCAACAGCAAACAAAGCATAGAGATAGAACTGGAAACTGCTTTCTTGTGTCAAGTTTCAAAGAGCTAGCACAAACCGTGTTTGATTTAGAGTTCCAAATACATGTATCCTTATAGGAGAAAACAGAGTGAAACATAAAAATGAAAAAGGTTACTGCAAACGAACGGTTTAACCTAGAAGAACGAAATTTGGTGAGCCAAGTGGTTTTGGTGTACTGATCATTACCTGAAAGAATCATCAAGATTGGGTGAAAAAATGTTTGCTGAGATTTCAGGCAACTCGTAGTTTTTTGGAAGCTTGGCAACCCCTTTCCATGAAAGTGATTTTCGCCAGTCTCTGCTTAGGGCTACATCAACAGCAAACAAACCATAGAGATAGAACTTGAAACTGCTTTATTGTGTCAAGTTTCAAAGAGCTAGCACAAACCGTGTTTGATTTAGAGTTCCAAATACATGTATCCCTATAGGAGAAAACAGAGTGAAACCTAAAAATGAAAACGGTTACTGCAAACGAACGGTTTAACCTAGAAGAACGAAATTTGGTTAGCCTAGTGGTTTTGTTGTACTGATCATTACCTGAAAGAATCATCAAGATTGGGTGAAAAAATGTTTGCTGAGATTTCAGGCAACTCGTAGTTTTTTGGAAGCTTGGCAACCCCTTTCCATGAAAGTGATTTTCGCCAGTCTCTGCTTAGGGCTACATCAACAGCAATCAAAGCATGGAGATAGAACTTGAAACTGCTTTATTGTGTCAAGTTTCAAAGAGCTAGCACAAACCGTGTTTGATTTAGAGTTCCAAATACATGTATCCCTATAGGAGAAAACAGAGTGAAACCTAAAAATGAAAACGGTTACTGCAAACGAACGGTTTAACCTAGAAAAACGAAATTTGGTGAGCCAAGTGGTTTTGGTGTACTGATCATTACCTGAAAGAATCATCAAGATTGGTTGAAAAAATGTTTGCTGAGATTTCAGGCAACTCGTAGTTTTTTGGAAGCTTGGCAACCCCTTTCCATGAAAGGGATTTTCGCCAGTCTCTGCTTAGGGCTACATCAACAGCAAACAAAGCATAGAGATAGAACTGGAAACTGCTTTCTTGTGTCAAGTTTCAAAGAGCTAGCACAAACCGTGTTTGATTTAGAGTTCCAAATACATGTATCCATATAGGAGAAAACAGAGTGAAACCTAAAAATGAAAATGGTTACTACAAACGAACGGTTTAAACTAGAAGAACGAAATTTGGTGAGCCAAGTGGTTTTGGTGTACTGATCATTACCTGAAAAATCATCAAGATTGGGTGAGAAAATGTTTGCTGAGATTTCAGGCAACTCGTAGTTTTTTGGAAGCTTGGCAACCCCTTTCCATGAAAGTGATTTTCGCCAGTCTCTGCTTAGGGCTACATGAACAGCACACAAACAATAGAGATAGAACTTGAAACTGCTTTATTGTGTCAAGTTTCAAAGAGCTAGCACAAACCGTGTTTGATTTAGAGTTCCAAATACATGTATCCGTATAGGAGAAAACAGAGTGAAACCTAAAAATGAAAACTGTTACTGCAAACGAACGGTTTAACCTAGAAGAACGAAATATGGTGAGCCAAGTGGTTTTGTTGTACTGATCATTACCTGAAAGAATCATCAAGATTGGGTGAAAAAATGTTTGCTGAGATTTCAGGCAACTCGTAGTTTTTTGGAAGCTTGGCAACCCCTTTCCATGAAAGTGATTTTCGCCAGTCTCTGCTTAGGGCTACATCAACAGCAAACAAACCATAGAGATAGAACTTGAAACTGCTTTATTGTGTCAAGTTTCAAAGAGCTAGCACAAACCGTGTTTGATTTAGAGTTCCAAATACATGTATCCCTATAGGAGAAAACAGAGTGAAACCTAAAAATGAAAACGGTTACTGCAAACGAACGGTTTAACCTAGAAGAACGAAATTTGGTGAGCCAAGTGGTTTTGTTGTACTGATCATTACCTGAAAGAATCATCAAGATTGGGTGAAAAAATGTTTGCTGAGATTTCCGGCAACTCGTAGTTTTTTGGAAGCTTGGCAACCCCTTTCCATGAAAGGGATTTTCGCCAGTCTCTGCTTAGGGCTACATCAACAGCAATCAAAGCATGGAGATAGAACTTGAAACTGCTTTATTGTGTCAAGTTTCAAAGAGCTAGCACAAACCGTGTTTGATTTAGAGTTCCAAATACATGTATCCCTATGGGAGAAAACAGAGTGAAACCTAAAAATGAAAATGGTTACTGAAAACGAACGGTTTAACCTAGAAAAACGAAATTTGGTGAGCCAAGTGGTTTTGGTGTACTGATCATTACCTGAAAGAATCATCAAGATTGGTTGAAAAAATGTTTGCTGAGATTTCAGGCAACTCGTAGTTTTTTGGAAGCTTGGCAACCCCTTTCCATGAAAGGGATTTTCGCCAGTCTCTGCTTAGGGCTACATCAACAGCAAACAAAGCATAGAGATAGAACTGGAAACTGCTTTCTTGTGTCAAGTTTCAAAGAGCTAGCACAAACCGTGTTTGATTTAGAGTTCCAAATACATGTATCCTTATAGGAGAAAACAGAGTGAAACATAAAAATGAAAAAGGTTACTGCAAACGAACGGTTTAACCTAGAAGAACGAAATTTGGTGAGCCAAGTGGTTTTGGTGTACTGATCATTACCTGAAAGAATCATCAAGATTGGGTGAAAAAATGTTTGCTGAGATTTCAGGCAACTCGTAGTTTTTTGGAAGCTTGGCAACCCCTTTCCATGAAAGTGATTTTCGCCAGTCTCTGCTTAGGGCTACATCAACAGCAAACAAACCATAGAGATAGAACTTGAAACTGCTTTATTGTGTCAAGTTTCAAAGAGCTAGCACAAACCGTGTTTGATTTAGAGTTCCAAATACATGTATCCCTATAGGAGAAAACAGAGTGAAACCTAAAAATGAAAACGGTTACTGCAAACGAACGGTTTAAACTAGGAGAACGAAATTTGGTTAGCCTAGTGGTTTTGTTGTACTGATCATTACCTGAAAGAATCATCAAGATTGGGTGAAAAAATGTTTGCTGAGATTTCAGGCAACTCGTAGTTTTTTGGAAGCTTGGCAACCCCTTTCCATGAAAGTGATTTTCGCCAGTCTCTGCTTAGGGCTACATCAACAGCAATCAAAGCATGGAGATAGAACTTGAAACTGCTTTATTGTGTCAAGTTTCAAAGAGCTAGCACAAACCGTGTTTGATTTAGAGTTCCAAATACATGTATCCCTATAGGAGAAAACAGAGTGAAACCTAAAAATGAAAACGGTTACTGCAAACGAACGGTTTAACCTAGAAAAACGAAATTTGGTGAGCCAAGTGGTTTGGTGTACTGATCATTACCTGAAAGAATCATCAAGATTGGTTGAAAAAATGTTTGCTGAGATTTCAGGCAACTCGTAGTTTTTTGGAAGCTTGGCAACCCCTTTCCATGAAAGGGATTTTCGCCAGTCTCTGCTTAGGGCTACATCAACAGCAAACAAAGCATAGAGATAGAACTGGAAACTGCTTTCTTGTGTCAAGTTTCAAAGAGCTAGCACAAACCGTGTTTGATTTAGAGTTCCAAATACATGTATCCTTATAGGAGAAAACAGAGTGAAACATAAAAATCAAAAAGGTTACTGCAAACGAACGTTTTAACCTAGAAGAACGAAATTTGGTGAGCCAAGTGGTTTTGGTGTACTGATCATTACCTGAAAGAATCATCAAGATTGGGTGAAAAAATGTTTGCTGAGATTTCAGGCAACTCGTAGTTTTTTGGAAGCTTGGCAACCCCTTTCCATGAAAGGGATTTTCGCCAGTCTCTGCTAAGGGCTACATCAACAGCAAACAAACCATAGAGATAGAACTTGAAACTGCTTTATTGTGTCAAGTTTCAAAGAGCTAGCACAAACCGTGTTTGATTTAGAGTTCCAAATACATGTATCCCTATAGGAGAAAACAGAGTGAAACCTAAAAATGAAAACGGTTACTGCAAACGAACGGTTTAACCTAGAAGAACGAAATTTGGTGAGCCAAGTGGTTTTGGTGTACTGATCATTACCTGAAAGAATCATTAAGATTGGGTGAAAAAATGTTTGCTGAGATTTCAGGCAACTCGTAGTTTTTTGGAAGCTGGGCAACCCCTTTCCATGAAAGTGATTTTCGCCAGTCTCTGATTAGGTCTACATCAACAGCAAATAAACCATAGAGATAGAACTTGAAACTGCTTTATTGTGTCAAGTTTCAAAGAGCTAGCACAAACCGTGTTTGATTTAGAGTTCCAAATACATGTATCCCTATAGGAGAAAACAGAGTGAAACCTAAAAATGAAAACGGTTACTGCAAACGAACGGTTTAACCTAGAAGAACGAAATTTGGTGAGCCAAGTGGTTTTGGTGTACTGATCATTACCTGAAAGAATCATCAAGATTGGGTGAAAAAATGTTTGCTGAGATTTCAGGCAAGTCGTAGTTTTTGGAAGCTTGGCAACCCCTTTCCATGAAAGTGATTTTTGCCAGTCTCTGCTTAGGGCTACATCAACAGCAAACAAAGCATAGAGATAGAACTTGAAACTTCTAAATTTTGTCAAGTTTCAAAGAGCTAGCACAAACCGTGTTTGATTTAGAGTTCCAAATACATGTATGCCTGTAGGAGAAAACAGAGTGAAACCTAAAAATGAAAACGGTTACTGCAAACTAACGGTTTAACCTAGAAGAACGAAATTTGTGATCCAAGTGGTTTTGGTGTACTGATCATTACCTGAAAGAATCGTCAAGATTGGGTGAAAAAATGTTTGCTGAGATTTAAGGCAACTCGTAGTTTTTTGGAAGCTTGGCAACCCCTTCCCATGAAAGTGATTTTCGCCAGTCTCTGGTTAGGGCTACATCAACAGCAAACAAACCATAGAGATAGAACTTGAAACTGCTTTATTGTGTCAAGTTTCAAAGAGCTAGCACAAACCGTGTTTGATTTAGAGTTCCAAATACATGTATCTCTATAGGAGAAAACAGAGTGAAACCTAAAAATGAAAACGGTCACTGCAAACGAACGGTTTAGCCTAGAAGAACGAAATTTGGTGAGCCAAGTGGTTTTGTTGTACTGATCATTACCTGAAAGAATCATCAAGATTGGGTGAAAAAATGTTTGCTGAGATTTCAGGCAACTCGTAGTTTTTTGGAAGCTTGGCAACCCCTTTCCATGAAAGGGATTCTCGCCAGTCTCTGCTTAGGGCTACATCAACATCAAACAAACCATAGAGATAGAACTTGAAACTGCTTTATTGTGTCAAGTTTCAAAGAGCTAGCACAAACCGTGTTTGATTTAGAGTTCCAAATACATGTATCCCTATAGGAGAAAACAGAGTGAAACCTAAAAATGAAAACGGTTACTGCAAACGAACGGTTTAACCTAGAAGAAGGAAATTTGGTGAGCCAAGTGGTTTTGGTGTACTGATCATTACCTGAAAGAATCATCAAGATTGGTTGAAAAAATATTTGCTGAGATTTCAGGCAACTCGTAGTTTTTTGGAAGCTTGGCAACCCCTTTCCATGAAAGGGATTTTCGCCAGTCTCTGCTTAGGGCTACATCAACAGCAAACAAAGCATGGAGATAGAACTTGAAACTGCTTTATTGTGTCAAGTTTCAAAGAGCTAGCACAAATCGTGTTTGATTTAGAGTTCCAAATACATGTATCCCTATAGGAGAAAACAGAGTGAAACCTAAAAATGAAAACGGTTACTGCAAACGAACGGTTTAACCTAGAAGAAGGAAATTTGGTGAGCCAAGTGGTTTTGGTGTACTGATCATTACCTGAAAGAATCATCAAGATTGGTTGAAAAAATGTTTGCTGAGATTTCAGGCAACTCGTAGTTTTTTGGAAGCTTGCAACCCCTTTCCATGAAAGGGATTTTCGCCAGTCTCTGCTTAGGGCTACATCAACAGCAAACAAAGCTTAGAGATAGAACTGGAAACTGCTTTATTGTGTCAAGTTTCAAAGAGCTAGCACAAACCGTGTTTGATTTAGAGTTCCAAATACATGTATCCTTATAGGAGAAAACAGAGTGAAACATAAAAATGAAAACGGTTACTGCAAAGAACGGTTTAACCTAGAAGAACGAAATTTGTTGAGCCAAGTGGTTTTGGTGTACTGATCATTACCTGAAAGAATCATCAAGATTGGGTGAAAAAATGTTTGCTGAGATTTCAGGCAACTCGTAGTTTTTTGGAAGCTTGGCAACCCCTTTCCATGAAAGGGATTTTCGCCAGTCTCTGCTTAGGGCTACATCAACAGCAAACAAACCATAGAGATAGAACTTGAAACTGCTTTATTGTGTCAAGTTTCAAAGAGCTAGCACAAACCGTGTTTGATTTAGAGTTCCAAATACATGTATCCCTATAGGAGAAAACAGAGTGAAACCTAAAAATGAAAACGGTCACTGCAAACGAACGGTTTAACCTAGAAGAACGAAATTTGGTGAGCCAAGTGGTTTTGGTGTACTGATCATTACCTGAAAGAATCATCAAGACTGGGTGAAAAAATGTTTGCTGAGATTTCAGGTAACTCATACTTTTTTGAAAGCTTTGCAAACCCTTTCCATGAAAGTGATTTTCGCCAGTCTCTGCTTAGGGCTACATCAACAGCAAACAAAGCATAGAGATAGAACTTGAAACTCCTTTATTTTGTCAAGTTTCAAAGAGCTAGCACAATCCGTGTTTGATTTAGAGTTCCAAATACATGTATCCCTATAGGAGAAAACATAGTGAAACCTAAAAATGAAAACGGTTACTGCAAACGAACGGTTTTACCTAGAAGAACGAAACTTGGTGAGCCAAGTGGTTTTGGTGTACTGATCATTACCTGAAAGAATCATCAAGATTGGGTGAAAAAATGTTTGCTGAGATTTCAGGTAACTCATAGTTTTTTGGAAGCTTGGCAACCCCTTTCCATGAAAGTGATTTTCGCCAGTCTCTGCTTAGGGCTACATCAACAGCAAACATATCGTAGAGATAGAACTTGAAACTGCTTTATTGTGTCAAGTTTCAAAGAGGTAGCACAAACCGTGTTTGATTTACAGTTCCAAATACATGTATCCCTATAGGAGAAAACAGAGTGAAACCTAAAAATGAAAACGGTTACTGCAAACGAACGGTTTAACCTAGAAGAACGAAATTTGGTGAGCCAAGTGGTTTTGGTGTACTGATCATTACCTGAAAGAATCATCAAGAATGGGTGAAAAAATGTTTGCTGAGAGTTCAGGCAACTCGTAGCTTTTTGGAAGATTGGCAACCCCTTTCCATGAAAGTGATTTTCGCCAGTCTCTGCTTAGGACTACATCAACAGCAAACAAACCGTAGAGATAGAAGTTGAAACTGCTTTATTGTGTCAAGTTTCAAAGAGCTAGCACAAACCGTGTTTGATTTAGAGTTCCAAATACATGTATCCCTATAGGAGAAAAGAGAGTGAAACCTAAAAATGAAAACGGTTACTGCAATCGAACGGTTTAACCTAGAAGAACGAAATTTGGTGAGCCAAGTGGTTTTGGTGTACTGATCATTACCTGAAAGAATCATCAAGATTGGGTGAAAAAATGTTTGCTGAGATTTCAGGCAACTCGTAGTTTTTTGGAAGCTGGGCAACCCCTTTCCATGAAAGTGATTTTCGCCAGTCTCTGCTTAGGGCTACATCAACAGCAAACAAAGCATAGAGATAGAACTTAAAACTGCTTTATTGTGTCAAGTTTCAAAGAGCTAGCACAAACCGTGTTTGATTTAGAGTTCCAAATACATGTATCCCTATAGGAGAAAACAGAGTGAAACCTAAAAATGAAAACGGTTACTGCAAACGAACGGTTTAACCTAGAAGAACGAAATTTGGTGATCCAAGTGGTTTTGGTGTACTGATCATTACCTGAAAGAATCATCAAGATTGGGTGAAAAAATGTTTGCTGAGATTTCAGGCAAGTCGTAGTTTTTTGGAAGCTTGGCAACCCCTTTCCATGAAAGTGATTTTCGCCAGTCTCTGCTTAGGGCTACATCAACAGCAAACAAAGCATAGAGATAGAACTTGAAACTTCTTAATTTTGTCAAGTTTCAAAGAGCTAGCACAAACCGTGTTTGATTTAGAGTTCCAAATACATGTATGCCTATAGGAGAAAACAGAGGGAAACCTAAAAATAAAAACGGTTACTGCAAACTAACGGTTTAACCTAGAAGAACGAAATTTGTGAGCCAAGTGGTTTTGGTGTACTGATCATTACCTGAAAGAATCATCAAGATTGGGTGAAAAAATGTTTGCTGAGATTTAAGGCAACTCGTAGTTTTTTGGAAGCTTGGCAACCCCTTTCCATGAAAGTGATTTTCGCCAGTCTCTGCTTAGGGCTACATCAACAGCAAACAAAGCATAGAGATAGAACTTGAAACTCCTTTATTTTGTCAAGTTTCAAAGAACTAGCACAAACCGTGTTTGATTTAGAGTTCCAAATACATGTGTCCCTATAGGAGAAAACAGAGTGAAACCAAAAAATGAAAACGGTTACTACAAACGAACGGTTTAACCTAGAAGAACGAAATTTGGTGAGCCAAGTGGTTTTGGTATACTGATCATTACCTGAAAGAATCATCAAGATTGGGTGAAAAAATGTTTGCTGAGATTTCAGGCATGTCGTAGTTTTTTGGAAGCTTGGCAACCCCTTTCCATGAAAGTGATTTTCGCCAGTCTCTGCTTAGGGCTACATCAACAGCAAACAAAGCATAGAGATAGAACTTGAAACTTCTAAATTTTGTCAAGTTTCAAAGAGCTAGCACAAACCGTGTTTGATTTAGAGTTCCAAATACATGTATGCCTATAGGAGAAAAGAGAGGGAAACCTAAAAATGAAAACGGTTACTGCAAACTAACGGTTTAACCTAGAAGAACGAAATTTGTGGGCCAAGTGGTTTTGGTGTACTGATCATTACCTGAAAGAATCGTCAAGATTGGGTGAAAAAATGTTTGCTGAGATTTAAGGCAACTCGTAGTTTTTTGGAAGCTTGGCAAACCCTTTCCATGAAAGTGATTTTCGCCAGTCTCTGCTTAGGGCTACATCAACAGCAAACAAACCATAGAGATAGAACTTGAAACTGCTTTATTGTGTCAAGTTTCAAAGAACTAGCACAAACCGTGTTTGATTTAGATTTCCAAATACATGTATCCCTATAGGAGAAAACAGAGGGAAACCTAAAACAGAAACGGTTACTGCAAACGAACGGTTTAACATAGAAGAACGAAATTTGGTGAGCCAACTGGTTTTGGTGTACTGATCATTACCTGAAAGAATCATCAAGATTGGGTGAGAAAATGTTTGCTGAGATTTCAGGCAACTCGTAGTTTTTTGGAAGCTGGGCAACCCCTTTCCATGAAAGTGATTTTGGCCAGTCTCTGCTTAGGGCTACATCAACAGCAAACAAAGCATAGAGATAGAACTGGAAACTGCTTTATTGTGTCAAGTTTCAAAGAGCTAGCACAAACCGTGTTTGATTTAGAGTTCCAAATACATGTATCCCTATAGGAGAAAACAGAGTGAAACCTAAAACGGAAACGGTTACTGCAAACGAACGGTTTAACCTAGAACAACGAAATTTGGTGAGCCAAGTGGTCTTGGTGTACTGATCATTACCTGAAAGAATCATCAAGATTGGGTGAGAAAATGTTTGCTGAGATTTCAGTCAACTCGTAGTTTTTTGGAAGCTTGGCAACCCCTTTCCATGAAAGTGCTTTTCGCCAGTCTCTGCTTAGGGCTACATCAACAGCAAACAAAGCATAGAGATAGAACTGGAAACTGCTTTATTGTGTCAAGTTTCAAAGAGCTAGCACAAACCGTGTTTGATTTAGAGTTCCAAATACATGTATCCCTATAGGAGAAAACAGAGTGAAACCTAAAAATGAAAACGGTTACAGCAAACGAACGGTTTAACCTAGAAGAACGAAATTTGGTGAGCCAAGTGGTTTTGGTGTACTGATCATTACCTGAAAGAATCATCAAGATTGGGTCAGAAAATGTTTGCTGAGATTTCAGGCAACTCGTAGTTTTTTGGAAGCTTGGCAACCCCTTTCCATGAAAGTGATTTTCGCCAGTCTCTGCTTAGGGCTACATCAACAGCAAACAAACCATAAAGATACAACTTGAAACTGCTTTATTGTGTCAAGTTTCAAAGAGCTAGCACAAACCGTGTTTGATTTAGAGTTCCAAATACATGTATCCCTTTAGGAGAAAACAGAGTGAAACCTAAAAATGAAAACGGTTACTGCAAACGAACGGTTTAACCTAGAAGAACGAAATTTGGTGAGCCAAGTGGTTTTGGTGTACTGATCATTACCTGAAAGAATCATCAAGATTGGGTGAAAAAATGTTTGCTGAGATTTCAGGCAACTCGTAGTTTTTTGGAAGCTTGGCAACCCCTTTCCATGAAAGTGATTTTCGCCAGTCTCTGCTTAGGGCTACATCAACAGCACACAAACCATAGAGATAGAACTTGAAACTGCTTTATTGTGTCAAGTTTCAAAGAGCTAGCACAAACCGTGTTTGATTTAGAGTTCCAAATACATGTATCCCTATAGGAGAAAACAGAGTGAAACCTAAAAATGAAAACGGTTACTGCAAACGAACGGTTTTACCTAGAAGAACGAAATTTGGTGAGCCAAGTGGTTTTGGTGTACTGATCATTACCTGAAAGAATCATCAAGATTGGGTGAAAAAATATTTGCTGAGATTTCAGGTAACTCATAGTTTTTTGGAAGCTTGGCAACCCCTTTCCATGATAGTGATTTTCGCCAGTCTCTGCTTAGGGCTACATCAACAGCAAACATACCGTAGAGATAGAACTTGAAACTGCTTTATTGTGTCAAGTTTCAAAGAGGTAGCACAAACCGTGTTTGTTTTAGTGTTCCAAATACATGTATCCCTATAGGAGAAAACACAGTGAAACCTAAAAATGAAAACGGTCACTGCAAACGAACGGTTTAAACTAGAAGAACGAAATTTGGTGAGCCAAGTGGTTTTGGTGTACTGATCATTACCTGAAAGAATCATCAAGATTGGGTGAAAAAATGTTTGCTGAGATTTCAGGCAACTCGTAGTTTTTTGGAAGCTTGGCAACCCCTATCCATGAAAGTGACTTTCGCCAGTCTATGCTTAGGGCTACATAAACAGCAAACAAAGCATAGAGATAGAACTGGAAACTGCTTTATTGTGTCAAGTTTCAAAGAGCTAGCACAAACCGTGTTTGATTTAGAGTTCCAAAGACATGTATCCCTATAGGAGAAAACAGAGTGAAACCTAAAAATGAAAACGGTTACTGCAAACGAACGGTTTAACCTAGAAGAACGAAATTTGGTGAGCCAAGTGCTTTTGCTGTACTGATCATTAACTGAAAGAATCATCAAGATTGGGTGAAAAAATGTTTGCTCAGATTTCAGGCAACTCGTAGTTTTTTGGAAGCTTGGCAACCCCTTTCCATGAAAGTGATTTTCGCCAGTCTCTGCTTAGGGCTACATCAACAGCAAACAAAGCGTAGAGATAGAACTTGAAACTGCTTTATTGTGTCAAGTTTCAAAGAGCTAGCACAAACTGTGTTTGATTTAGAGTTCCAAATACATGTATCCCTATATGAGAAAACAGAGTGAAACCTAAAAATGAAAACGGTTACTGCAAACGAACGGTTTAACCTAGAAGAACGAAATTTGGTGAGCCAAGTGGATTCTGTGTAGTGATCATTACCTGAAAGAAACATCAAGATTGGGTGAAAAAATGTTTGCTGAGATTTCAGGCAACTCGTAGTTTTTTGGATGCTTGGCAACCCCTTTCCATGATAGTGATTTTCGCCAGTCTCTGCTTAGGGCTACATCAACAGCAAACAAAGCATAGAGATAGAACTGGAAACTACTTTATTGTGTCAAGTTTCAAAGAGCTAGCACAAACCGTGTTTGATTTAGAGTTCCAAATACATGTATCCCTATAGGAGAAAACAGAGTGAAACCTAAAAATGAAAACGGTTACTGCAAACGAACGGTTTAACCTTGAAGAACGAAATTTGGTGAGCCAAGTGGTTTTGGTGTACTGATCATTACCTGAAAGAATCATCAAGATTGGGTGAAAAAATGTTTGCTGAGATTTCAGGCAACTCGTAGTTTTTTGGAAGCTTGGCAACCCCTTTCCATGAAAGTGATTTTCGCCAGTCTCTTCTTAGGGCTACATCAACAGAAAAACAAAGCATAGAGATAGAACTGGAAACTGCTTTATTTTGTCAAGTTTCAAAGAGCTAGCACAAACCTTGTTTGATTTAGAGTTCCAAATACATGTATCCCTATAGGAGAAAACAGAGTGAAACCTAAAAATGAAAACGGTTACTGCAAACGAATGGTTTAACCTAGAAGAACGAAATTTGGTGAACCAAGTGGTTTTGGTGTACTGATCATTACCTGAAAGAATCATCAAGATTGGGTGAAAAAATGTTTGCTAAAATTTCAGGCAACTCGTAGTTTTTTGGAAGCTTGGCAACCCCTTTCTATGAAAGTGATTTTCGCCAGTCTCTGCTTAGGGCTACATGAACAGCACACAAACCATAGAGATAGAACTTGAAACTGCTTTATTGTGTCAAGTTTCAAAGAGCTAGCACAAACCGTGTTTGATTTAGAGTTCCAAATACATGTATCCCTATAGGAGAAAACAGAGTGAAACCTAAAAATGAAAACGGTTACTGCAAACGAACGGTTTTACCTAGAAGAAGGAAATTTGGTGAGCCAAGTGGTTTTGGTGTACTGATCATTACCTGAAAGAATCATCAAGATTGGGTGAAAAAATGTTTGCTGAGATTTCAGGTAACTCATAGTTTTTTGGAAGCTTGGCAACCCCTTTCCATGATAGTGATTTTCGCCAGTCTCTGCTTAGGGCTACATCAACAGCAAACATACCGTAGAGATAGAACTTGAAACTGCTTTATTGTGTCAAGTTTCAAAGAGGTAGCACAAACCGTGTTTGTTTTAGTGTTCCAAATACATGTATCCCTATAGGAGAAAACACAGTGAAACCTAAAAATGAAAACGGTCACTGCAAACGAACGGTTTAAACTAGAAGAACGAAATTTGGTGAGCCAAGTGGTTTTGGTGTACTGATCATTACCTGAAAGAATCATCAAGATTGGGTGAAAAAATGTTTGCTGAGATTTCAGGCAACTCGTAGTTTTTTGGAAGCTTGGCAACCCCTATCCATGAAAGTGACTTTCGCCAGTCTATGCTTAGGGCTACATAAACAGCAAACAAAGCATAGAGATAGAACTGGAAACTGCTTTATTGTGTCAAGTTTCAAAGAGCTAGCACAAACCGTGTTTGATTTAGAGTTCCAAAGACATGTATCCCTATAGGAGAAAACAGAGTGAAACCTAAAAATGAAAACGGTTACTGCAAACGAACGGTTTAACCTAGAAGAACGAAATTTGGTGAGCCAAGTGCTTTTGCTGTACTGATCATTAACTGAAAGAATCATCAAGATTGGGTGAAAAAATGTTTGCTCAGATTTCAGGCAACTCGTAGTTTTTTGGAAGCTTGGCAACCCCTTTCCATGAAAGTGATTTTCGCCAGTCTCTGCTTAGGGCTACATCAACAGCAAACAAAGCGTAGAGATAGAACTTGAAACTGCTTTATTGTGTCAAGTTTCAAAGAGCTAGCACAAACTGTGTTTGATTTAGAGTTCCAAATACATGTATCCCTATATGAGAAAACAGAGTGAAACCTAAAAATGAAAACGGTTACTGCAAACGAACGGTTTAACCTAGAAGAACGAAATTTGGTGAGCCAAGTGGATTCTGTGTAGTGATCATTACCTGAAAGAAACATCAAGATTGGGTGAAAAAATGTTTGCTGAGATTTCAGGCAACTCGTAGTTTTTTGGATGCTTGGCAACCCCTTTCCATGAAAGTGATTTTCGCCAGTCTCTGCTTAGGGCTACATCAACAGCAAACAAAGCATAGAGATAGAACTGGAAACTACTTTATTGTGTCAAGTTTCAAAGAGCTAGCACAAACCGTGTTTGATTTAGAGTTCCAAATACATGTATCCCTATAGAAGAAAACAGAGTGAAACCTAAAAATGAAAACGGTTACTGCAAACGAACGGTTTAACCTAGAAGAACGAAATTTGGTGAGCCAAGTGGTTTTGGTGTACTGATCATTACCTGAATGAATCATCAAGATTGGGTGAAAAAATGTTTGCTGAGATTTCAGGCAACTCGTAGTTTTTTGGAAGCTTGGCAACCCCTTTCCATGAAAGTGATTTTCGCCAGTCTCTGCTTAGGGCTACATCAACAGAAAACAAAGCATAGAGATAGAACTGGAAACTGCTTTATTTTGTCAAGTTTCAAAGAGCTAGCACAAACCTTGTTTGATTTAGAGTTCCAAATACATGTATCCCTATAGGAGAAAACAGAGTGAAACCTAAAAATGAAAACGGTTACTGCAAACGAATGGTTTAACCTAGAAGAACGAAATTTGGTGAACCAAGTGGTTTTGGTGTACTGATCATTACCTGAAAGAATCATCAAGATTGGGTGAAAAAATGTTTGCTGAGATTTCAGGCAACTCGTAGTTTTTTGGAAGCTTGGCAACCCCTTTCCATGAAAGTGATTTTCGCCAGTCTCTGCTTAGGGCTACATCAACAGCAAACAAAGCATAGAGATAGAACTAGAAACTGCTTTATTGTGTCAAGTTTCAAAGAGCTAGCACAAACCGTGTTTGATTTAGAGTTCCAAATACATGTATCCCTATAGGAGAAAACAGAGTGAAACCTAAAAATGAAAACGGTTACTGCAAACGAACGGGTTAACCTAGAAGGAGGAAATTTGGTGAGCCAAGTTGTTTTGGTGTACTGATCATTACCTGAAAGAATCATCAAGATTGGGTGAAAAAATGTTTGCTGAGTATTCAGGAAACTCGTAGTTTTTTGGAAGCTTGGCAACCCCTTTCCATGAAAGGGATTTTCGCCAGTCTCTGCTTAGGGCTACATCAACAGCAAACAAAGCATAGAGATAGAACTTGAAACTGCTTTATTTAGTCAAGTTTCAAAGAGCTAGCACAAACCGTGTTTGATTTAGAGTTCCAAATACATGTATCCCTATAGGAGAAAACAGAGTGAAACCTAAAAATGAAAACGGTTACTGCAAACGAACGGTTTAACCTAGAAGAAGGAAATTTGATGAGCCAAGTGGTTTTGGTGTACTGATCATTACCTGAAAGAATCATCAAGATTGGGTGAAAAAATGTTTGCTGAGATTCCAGCCAACTCGTAGTTTTTTGGAAGCTTGGCAACCCCTTTTATTGAAAGTGATTTTCGCCAGTCTCTGCTTAGGGCTACATCAACAGCAAACAAACCATAGAGAAAGAACTTGAAACTGCTTTATTGTGTCAAGTTTCAAAGAGCTAGCACAAACCGTGTTTGATTTAGAGTTCCAAATACATGTATCCTTATAGGAGAAAACAGAGTGAAACCTAAAAATGAAAACGGTTACTGCAAACGAACGGTTTAACCTAGAAGAACGCAATTTGGTGAGCCAAGTGGTTTTGTTGTACTGATCATTACCTGAAAGAATCTTCCAGATTGGGTGAAAAAATGTTTGCTGAGATTTCAGGCAACTCGTAGTTTTTTGGAAGCTTGGCAACCCCTTTCCATGAAAGGGATTTTCGCCAGTCTCTGCTTAGGGCTACATCAACAGCAAACAAAGCATAGAGATAGAACTGGAAACTGCTTTATTGTGTCAAGTTTCAAAGAGCTAGCACAAACCGTGTTTGATTTAGAGTTCCAAATACATGTATCCCTATAGGAGAAAACAGAGTGAAACCAAAAAATGAAAACGGTTACTGCAAAAGAACGGTTTAACCTAGAAGAACGAAATTTGGTGAGCCAAGTGGTTGTGGTGTACTGATCATTACCTGAAAGAATCATCAAGATTGGGTGAAAAAATGTTTGCTGAGATTTCAGGCAACTCGTAGTTTTTTGGAAGCTTGGCAACCCCTTTCCATGAAAGTGATTTTCGCCAGTCTCTGCTTAGGGCTACATGAACAGCACACAAACCATAGAGATAGAACTTGAAACTGCTTTATTGTGTCAAGTTTCAAAGAGCTAGCACAAACCGTGTTTGATTTAGAGTTCCAAATACATGTATCCCTATAGGAGAAAACAGAGTGAAACCTAAAAATGAAAACGGTTACTGCAAACGAACGGTTTTACCTAGAAGAACGAAATTTGGTGAGCCAAGTGGTTTTGGTGTACTGATCATTACCTGAAAGAATCATCAAGATTGGGTGAAAAAATGTTTGCTGAGATTTCAGGTAACTCATAATTTTTTGGAAGCTTGGCAACCCCTTTCCATGATAGTGATTTTCGCCAGTCTCTGCTTAGGGCTACATCAACAGCAAACATACCGTAGAGATAGAACTTGAAACAGCTTTATTGTGTCAAGTTTCAAAGAGGTAGCACAAACCGTGTTTGTTTTAGTGTTCCAAATACATGTATCCCTATAGGAGAAAACACAGTGAAACCTAAAAATGAAAACGGTCACTGCAAACGAACGGTTTAAACTAGAAGAACGAAATTTGGTGAGCCAAGTGGTTTTGGTGTACTGATCATTACCTGAAAGAATCATCAAGATTGGGTGAAAAAATGTTTGCTGAGATTTCAGGCAACTCGTAGTTTTTTGGAAGCTTGGCAACCCCTATCCATGAAAGTGACTTTCGCCAGTCTATGCTTAGGGCTACATAAACAGCAAACAAAGCATAGAGATAGAACTGGAAACTGCTTTATTGTGTCAAGTTTCAAAGAGCTAGCACAAACCGTGTTTGATTTAGAGTTCCAAAGACATGTATCCCTATAGGAGAAAACAGAGTGAAACCTAAAAATGAAAACGGTTACTGCAAACGAACGGTTTAACCTAGAAGAACGAAATTTGGTGAGCCAAGTGCTTTTGGTGTACTGATCATTAACTGAAAGAATCATCAAGATTGGGTGAAAAAATGTTTGCTCAGATTTCAGGCAACTCGTAGTTTT
This sequence comes from Ictidomys tridecemlineatus, assembly GCF_052094955.1. Taxonomy (NCBI): domain Eukaryota; kingdom Metazoa; phylum Chordata; class Mammalia; order Rodentia; family Sciuridae; genus Ictidomys; species Ictidomys tridecemlineatus. Next base: position 28,973 of record NW_027521213.1, read on the forward strand.
TTGGAAGCTTGGCAACCCCTTTCCATGAAAGTGATTTTCGCCAGTCTCTGCTTAGGGCTACATCAACAGCAAACAAAGCGTAGAGATAGAACTTGAAACTGCTTTATTGTGTCAAGTTTCAAAGAGCTAGCACAAACTGTGTTTGATTTAGAGTTCCAAATACATGTATCCCTATATGAGAAAACAGAGTGAAACCTAAAAATGAAAACGGTTACTGCAAACGAACGGTTTAACCTAGAAGAACGAAATTTGGTGAGCCAAGTGGATTCTGTGTAGTGATCATTACCTGAAAGAAACATCAAGATTGGGTGAAAAAATGTTTGCTGAGATTTCAGGCAACTCGTAGTTTTTTGGATGCTTGGCAACCCCTTTCCATGAAAGTGATTTTCGCCAGTCTCTGCTTAGGGCTACATCAACAGCAAACAAAGCATAGAGATAGAACTGGAAACTACTTTATTGTGTCAAGTTTCAAAGAGCTAGCACAAACCGTGTTTGATTTAGAGTTCCAAATACATGTATCCCTATAGGAGAAAACAGAGTGAAACCTAAAAATGAAAACGGTTACTGCAAACGAACGGTTTAACCTAGAAGAACGAAATTTGGTGAGCCAAGTGGTTTTGGTGTACTGATCATTACCTGAAAGAATCATCAAGATTGGGTGAAAAAATGTTTGCTGAGATTTCAGGCAACTCGTAGTTTTTGGAAGCTTGGCAACCCCTTTCAATGAAAGTGATTTTCGCCAGTCTCTGCTTAGGGCTACATCAACAGAAAACAAAGCATAGAGATAGAACTGGAAACTGCTTTATTTTGTCAAGTTTCAAAGAGCTAGCACAAACCTTGTTTGATTTAGAGTTCCAAATACATGTATCCCTATAGGAGAAAACAGAGTGAAACCTAAAAATGAAAACGGTTACTGCAAACGAATGGTTTAACCTAGAAGAACGAAATTTGGTGAACCAAGTGGTTTTGGTGTACTGATCATTACCTGAAAGAATCATCAAGATTGGGTGAAAAAATGTTTGCTGAAATTTCAGGCAACTCGTAGTTTTTTGGAAGCTTGGCAACCCCTTTCTATGAAAGTGATTTTCGCCAGTCTCTGCTTAGGGCTACATCAACAGAATACAAACCATAGAGATAGAACTTGAAACTGCTTTATTGTGTCAAGTTTCAAAGAGCTAGCACAAACCGTGTTTGATTTAGAGTTCCAAATACATGTATCCCTATAGGAGAAAACAGAGTGAAACCTAAAAATGAAAACGGTTACTGCAAACGAACGGTTTAACCTAGAAGAACGAAATTTGGTGAGCCAAGTGGTTTTGGTGTACTGATCTTTACCTGAAAGAATCATCAAGATTGGGTGAAAAAATGTTTGCTGAGATTCCAGCCAACTCGTAGTTTTTTGGAAGCTTGGCAACCCCTTTTATTGAAAGTGATTTTCGCCAGTCTCTGCTTAGGGCTACATCAACAGCAAACAAACCATAGAGAAAGAACTTGAAACTGCTTTATTGTGTCAGGTTTCAAAGAGCTAGCACAAACCGTGTTTGATTTAGAGTTCCAAATACATGTATCCTTATAGGAGAAAACAGAGTGAAACCTAAAAATGAAAACGGTTACTGCAAACGAACGGTTTAACCTAGAAGAACGCAATTTGGTGAGCCAAGTGGTTTTGTTGTACTGATCATTACCTGAAAGAATCTTCCAGATTGGGTGAAAAAATGTTTGCTGAGATTTCAGGCAACTCGTAGTTTTTTGGAAGCTTGGCAACCCCTTTCCATGAAAGGGATTTTCGCCAGTCTCTGCTTAGGGCTACATCAACAGCAAACAAAGCATAGAGATAGAACTGGAAACTGCTTTATTGTGTCAAGTTTCAAAGAGCTAGCACAAACCGTGTTTGATTTAGAGTTCCAAATACATGTATCCCTATAGGAGAAAACAGAGTGAAACCAAAAAATGAAAACGGTTACTGCAAAAGAACGGTTTAACCTAGAAGAACGAAATTTGGTGAGCCAAGTGGTTGTGGTGTACTGATCATTACCTGAAAGAATCATCAAGATTGGGTGAAAAAATGTTTGCTGAGATTTCAGGCAACTCGTAGTTTTTTGGAAGCTTGGCAACCCCTTTCCATGAAAGTGATTTTCGCCAGTCTCTGCTTAGGGCTACATGAACAGCACACAAACCATAGAGAAAGAACTTGAAACTGCTTTATTGTGTCAAGTTTCAAAGAGCTAGCACAAACTGTGTTTGATTTAGAGTTCCAAATACATGTATCCCTATAGGAGAAAACAGAGTGAAACCTAAAAATGAAAACGGTTACTGCAAACGAACGGTTTTACCTAGAAGAACGAAATTTGGTGAGCCAAGTGGTTTTGGTGTACTGATCATTACCTGAAAGAATCATCAAGATTGGGTGAAAAAATGTTTGCTGAGATTTCAGGTAACTCATAGTTTTTTGGAAGCTTGGCAACCCCTTTCCATGATAGTGATTTTCGCCAGTCTCTGCTTAGGGCTACATCAACAGCAAACATACCGTAGAGATAGAACTTGAAACAGCTTTATTGTGTCAAGTTTCAAAGAGGTAGCACAAACCGTGTTTGTTTTAGTGTTCCAAATACATGTATCCCTATAGGAGAAAACACAGTGAAACCTAAAAATGAAAACGGTCACTGCAAACGAACGGTTTAAACTAGAAGAACGAAATTTGGTGAGCCAAGTGGTTTTGGTGTACTGATCATTACCTGAAAGAATCATCAAGATTGGGTGAAAAAATGTTTGCTGAGATTTCAGGCAACTCGTAGTTTTTTGGAAGCTTGGCAACCCCTATCCATGAAAGTGACTTTCGCCAGTCTATGCTTAGGGCTACATAAACAGCAAACAAAGCATAGAGATAGAACTGGAAACTGCTTTATTGTGTCAAGTTTCAAAGAGCTAGCACAAACCGTGTTTGATTTAGAGTTCCAAAGACATGTATCCCTATAGGAGAAAACAGAGTGAAACCTAAAAATGAAAACGGTTACTGCAAACGAACGGTTTAACCTAGAAGAACGAAATTTGGTGAGCCAAGTGGTTTTGGTGTACTGATCTTTACCTGAAAGAATCATTAAGATTGGGTGAAAAAATGTTTGCTGAGATTTCAGGCAACTCGTAGTTTTTTGGAAGCTTGGCAACCCCTTTCCATGAAAGTGAGTTTCGCCAGTCTCTGCTTAGGGCTACATCAACAGCAAAAAAGCATAGAGGTAGAACTTGGAACTGCTTAATTGTGTCAAGTTTCAAAGAGCTAGCACAAACCGTGTTTGATTTAGAGTTCCAAATACATGTATCCCTATAGGAGAAAACAGAGTGAAACCTAAAAATGAAAACGGTTACTGCAAACGAACGGTTTAACCTAGAAGAACGAAATTTGGTGAGCCAAGTGGTTTTGGTATACTGATCATTACCTGAAAGAATCATCAAGATTGGGTGAAAAAATGTTTGCTGAGATTTCAGGCAACTCGTAGTTTTTTGGAAGCTTGGCAACCCCTTTCCCTGAAAGTGATTTTCGCCAGTCTCTGCTTAGGGCTACATCAACAGCAAACAAAGCATAGAGATAGAACTAGAAACTGCTTTATTGTGTCAAGTTTCAAACAGCTAGCACAAACCGTGTTTGATTTAGAGTTCCAAATACATGTATCCCTATAGGAGAAAACAGAGTGAAACCTAAAAATGAAAACGGTTACTGCAAACGAACGGGTTAACCTAGAAGGAGGAAATTTGGTGAGCCAAGTTGTTTTGGTGTACTGATCATTACCTGAAAGAATCATCAAGGTTGGGTGAAAAAATGTTTGCTGAGTATTCAGGAAACTCGTAGTTTTTTGGAAGCTTGGCAACCCCTTTCCATGAAAGGGATTTTCGCCAGTCTCTGCTTAGGGCTACATCAACAGCAAACAAAGCATAGAGATAGAACTTGAAACTGCTTTATTGAGTCAAGTTTCAAAGAGCTAGCACAAACCGTGTTTGATTTAGAGTTCCAAATACATGTATCCCTATAGGAGAAAACAGAGTGAAACCTAAAAATGAAAACGGTTACTGCAAACGAACGGTTTAACCTAGAAGAACGAAATTTGGTGAGCCAAGTGGTTTTGTTGTACTGATCATTACCTGAAAGAATCTTCCAGATTGGGTGAAAAAATGTTTTTTGAAATTTCAGGCAACTCGTAGTTTTTTGGAAGCTTGGCAACCCCTTTCCATGAAAGGGATTTTCGCCAGTCTCTGCTTAGGGCTACATCAACAGCAAACAAAGCATAGAGATAGAACTGGAAACTGCTTTATTGTGTCAAGTTTCAAAGAGCTAGCACAAACCGTATTTGATTTAGAGTTCCAAATACATGTATCCCTATAGGAGAAAACAGAGTGAAACCAAAAAATGAAAACGGTTACTGCAAAAGAACGGTTTAACCTAGAAGAACGAAATTTGGTGAGCCAAGTGGTTGTGGTGTACTGATCATTACCTGAAAGAATCATCAAGATTGGGTGAAAAAATGTTTGCTGATATTTCAGGCAACTCGTAGTTTTTTGGAAGCTTGGCAACCCCTTTCCATGAAAGTGATTTTCGCCAGTCTCTGCTTAGGGCTACATCAACAGCACACAAACCATAGAGACAGAACTTGAAACTGCTTTATTGTGTCAAGTTTCAAAGAGCTAGCACAAACCGTGTTTGATTTAGAGTTCCAAATACATGTATCCCTATAGGAGAAAACAGAGTGAAACCTAAAAATGAAAACGGTTACTGCAAACGATCTGTTTAACCTAGAAGAACGAAATTTGGTGAGCCAAATGGTTTTGGTGTACTGATCATTACCTGAAAGAATCATCAAGATTGGGTGAAAAAATGTTTGCTGAGATTTCAGGCAACTCGTAGTTTTTTGGAAGCTTGGCAACCCCTGTCCATGAAAGTGATTTTCGCCAGTCTCTGCTTAGGGCTACATCAACAGCAAACAAAGCATAGAGATAGAACTTTAAACTGCTTTCTTGTGTCAAGTTTCAAAGAGCTAGCACAAACCGTGTTTGATTTAGAGTTCCAAATACAAGTATCCCTATAGGAGAAAACAGAGTGAAACCTAAAAATGAAAACGGTTACTGCAAACGAACGGTTTAACCTAGAAGAACTAAATTTGTTGAGCCAAGTGGTTTTGGTGTACTGATCATTACCTGAAAGAATCATCAAGATTGGGTGAAAAAATGTTTGCTGAGATTTCAGGGATACTCGTAGTTTTTTGGAAGTTTGGCAACCCCTTTCCATGATAGTGATGTACGCCAGTCTCTGCTTAGGGCTACATCAACAGCAAACAAAGCATAGAGATAGAACTGGAAACTGCTTTATTGTGTCAAGTTTCAAAGAGCTAGCACAAACCGTGTTTGATTTAGAGTTCCGAATACATGTATCCCTATAGGAGAAAACAGAGTGAAACTTAAAAATGAAAACGGTTACTGCAAACGAACTGTTTAACCTAGAAGAACGAAATTTGGTGAGCCAAGTGGTTGTGGTGTACTGATCATTATCTGAAAGAATCATCAAGATTGGGTGAAAAAATGTTTGCTGAGATTTCAGGCAACTCGTAGTTTTTTGGAAGCTTGGCAACCCCTTTCCATGAAAGTGATTTTCGCCAGTCTCTGCTTAGGGCTACATGAACAGCACACAAACCATAGAGATAGAACTTGAAACTGCTTTATTGTGTCAAGTTTCAAAGAGCTAGCACAAACCGTGTTTGATTTAGAGTTCCAAATACATGTATCCCTATAGGAGAAAACAGAGTGAAACCTAAAAATGAAAACGGTTACTGCAAACGAACGGTTTTACCTAGAAGAACGAAATTTGGTGAGCCAAGTGGTTTTGGTGTACTGATCATTACCTGAAAGAATCATCAAGATTGGGTGAAAAAATGTTTGCTGAGATTTCAGGTAACTCGTAGTTTTTTGGAAGCTTGGCAACCCCTTTCCATGATAGTGATTTTCGCCAGTCTCTGCTTAGGGCTACATCAACAGCAAACATACCGTAGAGATAGAACTTGAAACTGCTTTATTGTGTCAAGTTTCAAAGAGGTAGCACAAACCGTGTTTGTTTTAGTGTTCCAAATACATGTATCCCTATAGGAGAAAACACAGTGAAACCTAAAAATGAAAACGGTCACTACAAACGAACGGTTTAAACTAGAAGAACGAAATTTGGTGAGCCAAGTGGTTTTGGTGTACTGATCATTACCTGAAAGAATCATCAAGATTGGGTGAAAAAATGTTTGCTGAGATTTCAGGCAACTCGTAGTTTTTTGGAAGCTTGGCAACCCCTATCCATGAAAGTGACTTTCGCCAGTCTATGCTTAGGGCTACATAAACAGCAAACAAAGCATAGAGATAGAACTGGAAACTGCTTTATTGTGTCAAGTTTCAAAGAGCTAGCACAAACCGTGTTTGATTTAGAGTTCCAAAGACATGTATCCCTATAGGAGAAAACAGAGTGAAACCTAAAAATGAAAACGGTTACTGCAAACGAACGGTTTAACCTAGAAGAACGAAATTTGGTGAGCCAAGTGCTTTTGGTGTACTGATCATTAACTGAAAGAATCATCAAGATTGGGTGAAAAAATGTTTGCTCAGATTTCAGGCAACTCGTAGTTTTTTGGAAGCTTGGCAACCCCTTTCCATGAAAGTGATTTTCGCCAGTCTCTGCTTAGGGCTACATCAACAGCAAACAAAGCGTAGAGATAGAACTTGAAACTGCTTTATTGTGTCAAGTTTCAAAGAGCTAGCACAAACTGTGTTTGATTTAGAGTTCCAAATACATGTATCCCTATATGAGAAAACAGAGTGAAACCTAAAAATGAAAACGGTTACTGCAAACGAACGGTTTAACCTAGAAGAACGAAATTTGGTGAGCCAAGTGGATTCTGTGTAGTGATCATTACCTGAAAGAAACATCAAGATTGGGTGAAAAAATGTTTGCTGAGATTTCAGGCAACTCGTAGTTTTTTGGATGCTTGGCAACCCCTTTCCATGAAAGTGATTTTCGCCAGTCTCTGCTTAGGGCTACATCAACAGCAAACAAAGCATAGAGATAGAACTGGAAACTACTTTATTGTGTCAAGTTTCAAAGAGCTAGCACAAACCGTGTTTGATTTAGAGTTCCAAATACATGTATCCCTATAGGAGAAAACAGAGTGAAACCTAAAAATGAAAACGGTTACTGCAAACGAACGGTTTAACCTAGAAGAACGAAATTTGGTGAGCCAAGTGGTTTTGGTGTACTGATCATTACCTGAAAGAATCATCAAGATTGGGTGAAAAAATGTTTGCTGAGATTTCAGGCAACTCGTAGTTTTTTGGAAGCTTGGCAACCCCTTTCCATGAAAGTGATTTTCGCCAGTCTCTGCTTAGGGCTACATAAACAGAAAACAAAGCATAGAGATAGAACTGGAAACTGCTTTATTTTGTCAAGTTTCAAAGAGCTAGCACAAACCTTGTTTGATTTAGAGTTCCAAATACATGTATCCCTATAGGAGAAAACAGAGTGAAACCTAAAAATGAAAACGGTTACTGCAAACGAATGGTTTAACCTAGAAGAACGAAATTTGGTGAACCAAGTGGTTTTGGTGTACTGATCATTACCTGAAAGAATCATCAAGATTGGGTGAAAAAATGTTTGCTGAAATTTCAGGCAACTCGTAGTTTTTTGGAAGCTTGGCAACCCCTTTCTATGAAAGTGATTTTCGCCAGTCTCTGCTTAGGGCTACATCAACAGAATAGAAACCATAGAGATAGAACTTGAAACTGATTTATTGTGTCAAGTTTCAAAGAGCTAGCACAAACCGTGTTTGATTTAGAGTTCCAAATACATGTATCCCTATAGGAGAAAACAGAGTGAAACCTAAAAATGAAAACGGTTACTGCAAACGAACGGTTTAACCTAGAAGAACGAAATTTGGTGAGCCAAGTGGTTTTGGTGTACTGATCATTACCTGAAAGAATCATCAAGATTGGGTGAAAAAATGTTTGCTGAGATTTCAGGCAACTCGTAGTTTTTTGGAAGCTTGGCAACCCCTTTCCATGAAAGTGAGTTTCGCCAGTCTCTGCTTAGGGCTACATCAACAGCAAAAAAGCATAGAGTTAGAACTTGGAACTGCTTAATTGTGTCAAGTTTCAAAGAGCTAGCACAAACCGTGTTTGATTTAGAGTTCCAAATACATGTATCCCTTAAGGAGAAAACAGAGTGAAACCTAAAAATGAAAACGGTTACTGCAAACGAACGGTTTAACCTAGAAGAACGAAATTTGGTGAGCCAAGTGGTTTTGGTGTACTGATCATTACCTGAAAGAATCATCAAGATTGGGTGAAAAAATGTTTGCTGAGATTTCAGGCAACTCGTAGTTTTTTGGAAGCTTGGCAACCCCTTTCCATGAAAGTGATTTTCGCCAGTCTCTGCTTAGGGCTACATCAACAGCAAACAAAGCATAGAGATAGAACTAGAAACTGCTTTATTGTGTCAAGTTTCAAAGAGCTAGCACAAACCGTGTTTGATTTAGAGTTCCAAATACATGTATCCCTATAGGAGAAAACAGAGTGAAACCTAAAAATGAAAACGGTTACTGCAAACGAACGGGTTAACCTAGAAGAAGGAAATTTGGTGAGCCAAGTTGTTTTGGTGTACTGATCATTACCTGAAAGAATCATCAAGATTGGGTGAAAAAATGTTTGCTGAGTATTCAGGAAACTCGTAGTTTTTTGGAAGCTTGGCAACCCTTTTCCATGAAAGGGATTTTCGCCAGTCTCTGCTTAGGGCTACATCAACAGCAAACAAAGCATAGAGATAGAACTTGAAACTGCTTTATTGAGTCAAGTTTCAAAGAGCTAGCACAAACCGTGTTTGATTTAGAGTTCCAAATACATGTATCCCTATAGCAGAAAACAGAGTGAAACCTAAAAATGAAAACGGTTACTGCAAACGAACGGTTTAACCTAGAAGAACGAAATTTGATGAGCCAAGTGGTTTTGGTGTACTGATCATTACCTGAAAGAATCATCAAGATTGGGTGAAAAAATGTTTCCTGAGATTCCAGCCAACTCGTAGTTTTTTGGAAGCTTGGCAACCCCTTTTATTGAAAGTGATTTTCGCCAGTCTCTGCTTAGGGCTACATCAACAGCAAACAAACCATAGAGAAAGAACTTGAAACTGCTTTATTGTGTCAAGTTTCAAAGAGCTAGCACAAACCGTGTTTGATTTAGAGTTCCAAATACATGTATCCCTATAGGAGAAAACAGAGTGAAACCTAAAAATGAAAACGGTTACTGCAAACGAACGGTTTAACCTAGAAGAACGAAATTTGGTGAGCCTAGTGGTTTTGTTGTACTGATCATTACCTGAAAGAATCTTCCAGATTAGGTGAAAAAATGTTTGCTGAGATTTCAGGCAACTCGTAGTTTTTTGGAAGCTTGGCAACCCCTTTCCATGAAAGGGATTTTCGCCAGTCTCTGCTTAGGGCTACATCAACAGCAAACAAAGCATAGAGATAGAACTGGAAACTGCTTTATTGTGTCAAGTTTCAAAGAGCTAGCACAAACCGTGTTTGATTTAGAGTTCCAAATACATGTATCCCTATAGGAGAAAACAGAGTGAAACCAAAAAATGAAAACGGTTACTGCAAAAGAACGGTTTAACCTAGAAGAACGAAATTTGGTGAGCCAAGTGGTTGTGGTGTACTGATCATTACCTGAAAGAATCATCAAGATTGGGTGAAAAAATGTTTGCTGATATTTCAGGCAACTCGTAGTTTTTTGGAAGCTTGGCAACCCCTTTCCATGAAAGTGATTTTCGCCAGTCTCTGCTTAGGGCTACATCAACAGCACACAAACCATAGAGATAGAACTTGAAACTGCTTTATTGTGTCAAGTTTCAAAGAGCTAGCACAAACCGTGTTTGATTTAGAGTTCCAAATACATGTATCCCTATAGGAGAAAACAGAGTGAAACCTAAAAATGAAAACGGTTACTGCAAACGATCTGTTTAACCTAGAAGAACGAAATTTGGTGAGCCAAATGGTTTTGGTGTACTGATCATTACCTGAAAGAATCATCAATATTGGGTGAAAAAATGTTTGCTGAGATTTCAGGCAACTCGTAGTTTTTTGGAAGCTTGGCAACCCCTTTCCATGAAAGTGATTTTCGCCAGTCTCTGCTTAGGGCTACATCAACAGCAAACAAAGCATAGAGATAGAACTTTAAACTGCTTTCTTGTGTCAAGTTTCAAAGAGCTAGCACAAACCGTGTTTGATTTAGAGTTCCAAATACAAGTATCCCTATAGGAGAAAACAGAGTGAAACCTAAAAATGAAAACGGTTACTGCAAACGAACGGTTTAACCTAGAAGAACTAAATTTGTTGAGCCAAGTGGTTTTGGTGTACTGATCATTACCTGAAAGAATCATCAAGATTGGGTGAAAAAATGTTTGCTGAGATTTCAGGGATACTCGTAGTTTTTTGGAAGTTTGGCAACCCCTTTCCATGATAGTGATGTACGCCAGTCTCTGCTTAGGGCTACATCAACAGCAAACAAAGCATAGAGATAGAACTGGAAACTGCTTTATTGTGTCAAGTTTCAAAGAGCTAGCACAAACCGTGTTTGATTTAGAGTTCCGAATACATGTATCCCTATAGGAGAAAACAGAGTGAAACTTAAAAATGAAAACGGTTACTGCAAACGAACTGTTTAACCTAGAAGAACGAAATTTGGTGAGCCAAGTGGTTTTGGTGTACTGATCATTACCTGAAAGAATCATCAAGATTGGGTGAGAAAATGTTTGCTGAGATTCCAGTCAACTCGTAGTTTTTTGGAAGCTTGGCAACCCCTTTCCATGAAAGTGATTTTCGCCAGTCTCTGCTTAGGGCTACATCAGCAGCAGACAAAGCATAGAGATAGAACTTGAAACTGCTTTATTGTGTCAAGTTTCAAAGAGCTCGCACAAACCGTGTTTAATTTAGAGTTCCAAATACATGTATCCCTATAGGAGAAAACAGAGTGAAACCTAAAAATGAAAACGGTTAGTGCAAAGGAACGGTTTAACCTAGAAGAACGAAATTTGGTGAGCCAAGTGGTTTTGGTTTACTGATAATTACCTGAAAGAATCATCAAGATTGGGTGAAAAAATGTTTGCTGAGAATTCAGGCAACTCGTAGTTTTTTGGAAGATTGGCAACCCCTTTCCATGAAACTGATTTTCCCCAGTCTCTGCTTAGGGCTACATCAACAGCAAACAAACCATAGAGATAGAACTTTAAACTGCTTTACTGTGTCAAGTTTCAAAGAGCTAGCACAAACCGTGTTTGATTTAGAGTTCCAAATACAAGTATCCCTATAGGAGAAAACAGAGTGAAACCTAAAAATGAAAACGGTTACTGCAAACGAACGGTTTAACCTAGAAGAACAAAATTTGGTGAGCCAAGTGGTTTTGGTATACTGATCATTACCTGAAAGAATCATCAAGATTGGGTGAAAAAATGTTGGCTGAGATTTCAGGCAACTCGTAGTTTTTTGGAAGCTTGGCAACCCCTTTCCATGAAAGTGATTTTCGCCAGTCTCTGCTTAGGGCTACATCAACATCAAACAAAGCATAGAGATAGAACTTGAAACTCCTTTATTGTGTCAAGTTTCAAAGAGCTAGGACAAACCGTGTTTTATTTAGAATTCCAAATACATGTATCCCTATAGGAGAAAAAATATTGAAACCTAAAAATGAAAACGGTTACTGCAAACGAACGGGTTAACCTAGAAGGAGGAAATTTGGTGAGCAGAGTGGTATTGGTGTACTGATCATTACCTGAAAGAATCATCAAGATTGGGTGAAAAAATGTTTGCTGAGATTTCAGGCAACTCGTAGTTTTTTGGAAGCTTGGCAACCCCTTTCCATGAAAGGGATTTTCGCCAGTCTCTGCTTAGGGCTACATCAACAGCAAACAAAGCATAGAGATAGAACTTGAAACTGCTTTATTGTGTCAAGTTTCAAAGAGCTAGCACAAACCGTGTTTGATTTAGAGTTCCAAATACATGTATCCCTATAGGAGAAAACAGAGTGAAAGCTAAAAATGAAAACGGTTACTGCAATCGAACGGTTTAACCTAGAAGAACGAAATTTGGTGAGCCAAGTGGATTTGGTGTACTGATCATTACCTGAAAGAATCATCAAGATTGGGTGAAAAAATGTTTGCTGAGATTTCAGGCAACTCATAGTTTTTTGGAAGCTTGGCAACCCCTTTCCATGAAAGTGATTTTCACCAGTCTCTGCTTAGGGCTACATCAACAGCAAACAAAGCATAGAGATAGAACTGGAAACTGCTTTATTGTGTCAAGTTTCAAAGAGCTAGCACAAACCGTGTTTGATTTAGAGTTCCAAATACATGTATCCCTATAGGAGAAAACAGAGTGAAACATGAAAATGAAAACGGTTACTGCAAATGAACGGTTTAACCTAGAAGAACGAAATTTGGTGAGCCAAGTGGTTTTGGTGTACTGATCATTACCTGGTAGATTCATCAAGATTGGGTGAAAAAATGTTTGCTGAGATTTCAGGCAACTCGTAGTTTTTTGGAAGCTTAGCAACCCCTTTCCATGAAAGGGATTTTCGCCAGTCTCTGCTTAGGGCTACATCAACAGCAAACAAAGCATAGAGAAAGAACTTGAAACTGCTTTATTGTGTCAAGTTTCAAAGAGCTAGCACAAACCGTGTTTGATTTAGAGTTCCAAATACATGTATCCCTATAGGAGAAAACAGAGGGAAACCTAAAAATGAAAACGGTTACTGCAAACGAACGGTTTAACCTAGAAGAACGAAATTTGGTGAGCCAAGTGGTTTTGGTGTACTGATCATTACCTGAACTAATCATCAAGATTGGGTGAAAAAATGTTATTTAGATTTCAGGCAACTCGTAGTTTTTTGGAAGCTTGGCAACCCCTTTCCATGAAAGGATTTTCGCCAGTCTCTGCTTAGGGCTACATCAACAGCAAACAAAGCATAGAGATAGAACTTGAAAGTGCTTTATTGTGTCAAGTTTCAAAGAGCTAGCACAAACCGTGTTTGATTTAGAGTTCCAAATACATGTATCCCTATAGGAGAAAAAATATTGAAACCTAAAAATGAAAACGGTTACTGCAAACGAACGGGTTAACCTAGAAGGAGGAATTTTGGTGAGCCAAGTGGTATTGGTGTACTGATCATTACCTGAAAGAATCATCAAGATTGGGTGAAAAAATGTTTGCTGAGATTTCAGGCAACTCGTAGTTTTTTGGAAGCTTGGCAACCCCTTTCCATGAAAGTGATTTTCGCCAGTCTCTGCTTTGGGCTACATCAACAGCAAACAATCCATAGAGATAAAACTTGAAACTGCTTTATTGTGTCAAGTTTCAAAGAGCTAGCACAAACCGTGTTTGATTTAGAGTTCCAAATACATGTATCCCTATAGGAGAAAACAGAGTGAAAGCTAAAAATTAAAACGGTTACTGCAATCGAACGGTTTAACCTAGAAGAACGAAATTTGGTGAGCCAAGTGGATTTGGTGTACTGATCATTACCTGAAAGAATCATCAAGATTGGATGAAAAAATCTTTGCTGAGATTTCTACAAACTCGTAGTTTTTTGGAAGCTTGGCAACCCCTTTTCATGAAAGTGATTTTCGCAAGTCTCTGCTTAGGGCTACATCAACCGCAAACAACCATAGAGATAGAACTGGAAACTGCTGTATTGTGTCAAGTTTCAAAAAGCTAGCAGAAACCGTGTTTGATTTAGAGTTCCAAATACATGTATCCCTATAGGAGAAAAGAGAGTGAAACCTAAAATGAAAACGGTTAGTGCAAACGAACGGTTTAACCCAGAAGAACGAAATTTGGTGAGCCAAGTGGTTTTGGTGTACTGATCATTACCTGAAAGAATCATCAAGATTGGGTGAAAAAATGTTTGCTGAGATTTCAGCCAACTCGTAGTTTTTTGGAAGCTTGGCAACCCCTTTCCATGAAAGTGAGTTTCGCCAGTCTCTGCTTAGGGCTACATCAACAGCAAACAAACCATTGAGATAGAACTGGAAACTGCTTTATTGTGTCAAGTTTCAAAGAGCTAGCACAAACCGTGTTTGATTTAGAGTTCCAAATACATGTATCCCTATAGGAGAAAACAGAGGGAAATGTAAAAATGAAAAAGGTTACTGCAAACGAACGGTTTAACCTAGAAGAACGAAATTTGGTGAGCCAAGTGGTTTTGGTGTACTGATCATTACCTGAAAAAATCATCAAGATTGGGTGAAAAAATGTTTGCTGAGATTTCAGGCAACTCGTAGTTTTTTGGAAGCTTGGCAAGCCCTTTCTTTGAAAGTGATTTTCGCCAGTCTCTGCTTAGGGCTACATCAACAGCAAACAAAGCATAGAGATAGAACTGGAAACTGCTTTATTGTGTCAAGTTTCAAAGAGCTAGCACAAACCGTGTTTGATTTAGAGTTCGAAATACATGTATCCCTATTGGAGAAAACAGAGTGAAACCTAAAAAATGAAAACGGTTACTGCAAACGAACGGTTTAACCTAGAAGAACGAAATTTGGTGAGCCAAGTGGTTTTGGTGTACTGATCATTACCTGAAAGAATCATCAAGATTGGATGAAAAAATCTTTGCTGAGATTTCTACAAACTCGTAGTTTTTTGGAAGCTTGGCAACCCCTTTCCATGAAAGTGATTTTCGCCAGTCTCTGCTTAGGGCTACATCAACAGCAAACAAAGCATAGAGATAGAACTTCAAACTGCTTTATTGTGTCAAGTTTCAAAGAGCTAGCACAAACCGTGTTTGATTTAGAGTTCGAAATACATGTATCCCTATTGGAGAAAACAGAGTGAAACCTAAAAATGAAAACGGTTACTGCAAACGAACGGTTTAACCTAGAAGAACGAAATTTGGTGAGCCAAGTGGTTTTGGTGTACTGATCATTACCTGAAAGAATCATCAACATTGGGTGAAAAAATGTTTGCTGAGATTTCAGGCAACTCGTAGTTTTTTGGAAGCTTGGCAACCCCTTTCATGAAAGTGATTTTCGCCAGTCTCTGCTTAGGGCTACATCAACAGCAAACAAACCATTGAGACAGAACTGGAAACTGCTTTATTGTGTCAAGTTTCAAAGAGCTAGCACAAACCGTGTTTGATTTAGAGTTCCAAATACATGTATCCCTACAGGAGAAAACAGAGGGAAACCTAAAAATGAAAACGGTTACTGCAAACGAACGGTTTAACCTAGAGGAACGAAATTGGTGAGCCAAGTGGTTTTGGTGTACTGATCATTACCTGAAAGAATCATCAAGATTGGGTGAAAAAATGTTTGCTGAGATTTCAGGCAACTCGTAGTTTTTTGGAAGCTTGGCAACCCCTTTCCATGAAAGTGATTTTCGCCAGTCTCTGCTTAGGGCTACATCAACAGCAAACAAACAATAGAGATAGAACTTGAAACTTCTTTATTGTGTCAAGGTTCAAAGAGCTAGCACAAACCGTGTTTGATTTAGAGTTCCAAATACATGTATCCCTATAGGAGAAAAAATAGTGAAACCTAAAAATGAAAACGGTTACTGCAAACGAACGGGTTCACCTAGAAGGAGGAAATTTGGTGAGCCAAGTTGTTTTGGTGTACTGATCATTACCTGAAAGAATCATCAAGATTGGATGAAAAAATGTTTGCTGAGATTTCAGGCAACTCGTAGTTTTTTGGAAGCTTGGCAACCCCTTTCCATGAAAGTGATTTTCGCCAGTCTCTGCTTAGGGCTACATCAACTGCAAACAAAGCATAGAGATAGAACTGGAAACTGCTTTATTGGGTCAAGTTTCAAAGAGCTAGCACAAACCGTGTTTGATTTAGAGTTCCAAATACATGTATCCCTATAGGAGAAAACAGAGTGAAACCCAAAAATGAAAACGGTTACTGCAAACGAACGGTTTAACCTAGAAGAACGAAATTTGGTGAGCCAAGTGGTTTTGGTGTACTGATCATTACCTGAAAGAATCATCAAGATTGGGTGAAAAAATTTTTGTTGAGATTTCAGGAAACTCGTAGTTTTTTGGAAGCTTTGCAACCCCTTTCCATGTACATGATTTTCGCCAGTGTCTGCTAAGGGCTACATCAACAGCAAACAAAGCATAGAGATAGAACTTGAAACTGCTTTATTGTGTCAAGTCTCAAAGAGCTAGCACAAACCATGTTTGATTTAGAGTTCCAAATACGTGTATCCATATAGGAGAAAACAGAGTGAAACCTAAAAATGAAAACGGTTACTGCAAACGAACGGTTTAACCTAGAAGAACGAAATTTGGTGAGCCAAGTGGTTTTGGTGTACTAATCATTACCTGAAAGAATCATCAAGATTGGGTGAAAAAATGTTTGCTGAGATTTCAGCCAACTCGTAGTTTTTTGGAAGCTTGGTAAGCCCTTTCTTTGAAAGTGATTTTCGCCAGTCTCTGCTTAGGGCTACATCAACAGCAAACAAAGCATAGAGATAGAACTGGAAACTGCTTTATTGTGTCAAGTTTCAAAGAGCTAGCACAAACCGTGTTTGATTTAGAGTTCCAAATACATGTATCCCTATAGGAGAAAACAGAGTGAAACCTAAAAATGAAAACGGTTACTGCAAACGAACGGTTTAACCTAGAAGAACAAAATTTGGTGAGCCAAGTGGTTTTGGTGTACTGATCATTACCTGAAGGAATCATCAAGATTGGGTGAAAAAATCTTTGCTGAGATTTCTGGAAACTCGTAGTTTTTTGGAAGCTTGGCAACCCCTTTCCATGAAAGTGATTTTCGCCAGTCTCTGCTTAGGGCTACATCAACCGCAAACAAACCATAGAGATAGAACTGGAAACTGCTGTATTGTGTCAAGTTTCAAACAGCTAGCAGAAACCGTGTTTGATTTAGAGTTCCAAATATATGTATCCCTATAGGAGAAAAGAGAGTGAAACCTAATAATGAAAACGGTTAGTGCAAACGAACGGTTTAACCCAGAAGAACGAAATTTGGTGAGCCAAGTGGTTTTGGTGTACTGATCATTACCTGAAAGATTCATCAAGATTGGGTGAAAAAATGTTTGCTGAGATTTCAGGCAACTCGTAGTTTTTTGGAAGCTTGGCAACCCCTTTCCATGAAAGTGATTTTCGCCAGTCTCTGCTTAGGGCTACATCAACAGCAAACAAACCATTGAGATAGAACTGGAAACTGCTTTATTGTGTCAAGTTTCAAAGAGCTAGCACAAACCGTGTTTGATTTAGAGTTCCAAATACATGTATCCCTATAGGAGAAAACAGAGTGAAACCTAAAAATGAAAACGGTTACTCAAACGAACGGTTTAACCTACAAGAACGAAATTTGGTGAGCCAAGTGGTTTTGGTGTACTGATCATTACCTGAAAGAATCATCAAGATTGGGTGAAAAATGTTTGCTGAGATTTCAGGCAACTCGTAGTTTTTTGGAAGCTTGGCAACCCCTTTCCATGAAAGGGATTTTCGCCAGTCTCTGCTTAGGGCTACATCAACAGCAAACAAAGGATAGAGATAGAACTTGAAACTTCTTTATTGTGTCAAGTTTCAAAGAGCTAGCACAAACCGTGTTTGATTTAGAGTTCCAAATACATGTATCCCTATAGGAGAAAAAATAGTGAAACCTAAAAATGAAAACGGTTACTGCAAACGAACGGGTTAACCTAGAAGGAGGAAAATTGGTGAGCCAAGTTGTTTTGGTGTACTGATCATTACCTGAAAGAATCATCAAGATTGGGTGAAAAAATGTTTGCTGAGATTTCAGGCAACTCGTAGTTTTTTGGAAGTTTGCAACCCCTTTCCATGTAAATGATTTTCGCCAGTGTCTGCTAAGGGCTACATCAACAGCAAACAAAGCATAGAGATAGAACTTGAAACTGCTTTATTGTGTCAAGTCTCAAAGAGCTAGCACAAACCGTGTTTGATTTAGAGTTCCAAATACAGGTATCCATATAGGAGAAAACAGAGTGAAACCTAAAAATGAAAACGGTTACTGCAAACGAACGGTTTAACCTAGAAGAACGAAATTTGGTGAGCCAAGTGGTTTTGGTGTACTGATCATTACCTGAAAGAATCATCAAGATTGGGTGAAAAAATGTTTGCTGAGATTTCAGCCAACTCGTAGTTTTTTGGAAGCTTGGCAACCCCTTTCATTGAAAGTGATTTTCGCCAGTCTCTGCTTAGGGTTACATCAACAGCAAACAAAGCATAGAGATAGAACTGGAAACTGCTTTATTGTGTCAAGTTTCAAAGAGCTAGCACAAACCGTGTTTGATTTAGAGTTCCAAATACATGTATCCCTATAGGAGAAAACAGAGTGAAACCTAAAATGAAAACGGTTACTGCAAACGAACGGTTTAACATAGAAGAACGAAATTTGGGGAGCCAAGTGGTTTTGGTGTACTGATCATTTCCTGAAAGAATCATCAAGATTGGGTGAAAAAATGTTTGCTGAGATTTAAGGCAACTCTTAGTTTTTTGGAAGCTTGGCAACCCCTTTCCATGAAAGTGATTTTCGCCAGTCTCTGCTTAGGGCTACATCAACAGCAAACAAAGCATAGAGATAGAACTGGAAACTGCTTTATTGTGTCAAGTTTCAAAGAGCTAGCACAAACCGTGTTTGATTTAGAGTTCCAAATACATGTATCCCTATGGGAGAAAACAGAGTGAAACCTAAAAATGAAAACGATTACTGCAAACGAACGGTTTAACCTAGAAGAACGAAATTTTGTGAGCCAAGTGGTTTTGGTGTACTGATCATTACCTGAAAGAATCATCAAGATTGGGTGAAAAAATGTTTGCTGAGATTTCAGGCAACTCGTAGTTTTTTTAAAGCTTGGCAACCCCTTTCCATGAAAGGGATTTTCGCCAGTCTCTGCTTAGGGCTACATCAACAGCAAACAAACAATAGAGATAGAACTTGAAACTGCTTTATTATGTCAAGTTTCAAAGAGCTAGCACAAACCGTGTTTGATTTAGAGTTCCAAATACATGAATCTCTATAGGAGAAAACACATTGAAACCTAAATATGAAAACGGTTACTGCAAACGAACGGTTTAACCTAGAGGAACGAAATTTGGTGAGCCAAGTGGTTTTGGTGTACTGATCATTACGTTAAAGAATCATCAAGATTGGGTGAAAAAATGTTTGCTGAGATTTCAGGAAACTCGTAGTTTTTTGGAAGCTTGGCAACCCCTTTCCATGAAAGTGATTTTCGCCAGTCTCTGCTTAAGGCTACATCAACAGCAAACAAAGCATAGAGATAGAACTGGAAACCGCTTTATTGTGTCAAGTTTCAAAGAGCTAGCACAAACCGTGTTTGATTTAGAGTTCCAAATACATGTGTCCCTATATGAGAAAACAGAGTGAAACCTAAAAATAAAAACGGTTACTGCAAACGAACGGTTTAACCTAGAAGAACGAAATTTGGTGAGCCAAGTGGTTTTGGTGTACTGATCATTACATGAAAGAATCATTAAGATTGGGTGAAAAAATGTTTGCTGAGATTTCAGGCAACTCGTAGTTTTTTGGAAGCTTGGCAACCCCTTTCCATGAAAGTGATTTTCGCCAGTCTCTGCTTAGGGCTACATCAACAGCAAACAAAGGATAGAGATGGAACTTGAAACTTCTTTATTGTGTCAAGTTTCAAAGAGCTAGCACAAACCGTGTTTGATTTAGAGTTCCAAATACATGTATCCCTATAGAAGAAAAAAATAGTGAAACCTAAAAATGAAAACGGTTACTGCAAACGAACGGGTTAACCTAGAAGGAGGAAATTTGGTGAGCCAAGTTGTTTTGGTGTACTGATCATTACCTGAAAGAATCATCAAGATTGGGTGAAAAAATGTTTGCTGAGATTTCAGGAAACACGTAGTTTTTTGGAAGCTTGGCAACCCCATTCCATGAAAGTGATTTTCGCCAGTCTCTGCTTAGGGCTACATCAACAGCAAACAAACCATAGAGATAGAACTGGAAACTGCTTTATTGAGTCAAGTTTCAAAGAGCTAGCACAAACCGTGTTTGATTTAGAGTTCCAAATACATGTATCCCTATAGGAGAAAACAGAGTGAAACCAAAAAAATGAAAACGGTTACTGCAAACGAACGGTTTAACCTAGAAGAACGAAATTTGGTGAGCCAAGTGGTTTTGGTGTACTGATCATTACCTGAAAGAATCATCAAGATTGGGTGAAAAAATGTTTGCTGAGATTTCAGGAAACTCGTAGTTTTTTGGAAGCTTTGCAACCCCTTTCCATGTAAATGATTTCGCCAGTGTCTGCTAAGGGCTACATCAACAGCAAACAAAGCATGGAGATAGAACTTGAAACTGCTTTATTGTGTCAAGTCTCAAAGAGATAGCACAAACCGTGTTTGATTTAGAGTTCCAAATACATGTATCCATATAGGAGAAAACAGAGTGAAACCTAAAAATGAAAACGGTTACTGCAAACGAACGGTGTAACCTAGAAGAACGAAATTTGGTGAGCCAACTGGTTTTGGTGTACTGATCATTACCTGAAATAATCATCAAGATTGGGTGAAAAAATGTTTGCTGAGATTTCAGGCAACTCGTAGTTTTTTGGAAGCTTGGCAACCCCTTTCCATGAAAGTGATTTTCGCCAGTCTCTGCTTAGGGCTACATCAACAGCAAACAAAGCATAGAGATAGAACTTGAAACTGCTTTATTGTGTCAAGTTTCAAAGAGCTAGCACAAACCGTGTTTGATTTAGAGTTCCAAATACATGTATCCCTATAGGAGAAAACACAGTTAAACCTAAAAATGAAAACGGTTACTGCAAACGAACGTTTAACCTAGAAGAACGAAATTTTGTGAGCCAAGTGGTTTTGGTGTACTGATCATTACCTGAAAGAATCATCAAGATTGGTTGAAAAAATGTTTGCTGAGATTTCAGGCAACTCGTAGTTTTTTTGAAGCTTGGCAACCCCTTTCCATGAAAGGGATTTTCGCCAGTCTCTGCTTAGGGCTACATCAACAGCAAACAAACAATAGAGATAGAACTTGAAACTGCTTTATTATGTCAAGTTTCAAAGAGCTAGCACAAACCGTGTTTGATTTAGAGTTCCAAATACATGAATCTCTATAGGAGAAAACACATTGAAACCTAAATATGAAATCGGTTACTGCAAACGAACGGTTTAACCTAGAGGAACGAAATTTGGTGAGCCAAGTGGTTTTGGTGTACTGATCATTACTTTAAAGGATCATCAAGATTGGGTGAAAAAATGTTTGCTGAGATTTCAGGAAACTCGTAGTTTTTTGGAAGCTTGGCAACCCCTTTCCATGAAAGTGATTTTCGCCAGTCTCTGCTTAAGGCTACATCAACAGCAAACAAAGCATAGAGATAGAACTGGAAACCGCTTTATTGTGTCAAGTTTCAAAGAGCTAGCACAAACCGTGTTTGATTTAGAGTTCCAAATACATGTATCCCTATAGGAGAAAACAGAGTGAAACCTAAAAATGAAAACGGTTACTGCAAACGAACGGTTTAACCTAGAAGAACGAAATTTGGTGAGCCAAGTAGTTTTGGTGTACTGATCATTACATGAAAGAATCATCAAGATTGGGTGAAAAAATGTTTGCTGAGATTTCAGGCAACTCGTAGTTTTTTAAAGCTTGGCAACCCCTTTCCATGAAAGGGATTTTCGCCAGTCTCTGCTTAGGGCTACATCAACAGCAAACAAAGGGTAGAGATAGAACTTGAAACTTCTTTATTGTGTCAAGTTTCAAAGAGCTAGCACAAACCGTGTTTGATTTAGAGTTCCAAATACATGTATCCCTATAGGAGAAAACAGAGTGAAACCTAAAAATGAAAACGGTTACTGCAAACGAATGGTTTAACCTAGAAGAACGAAATTTGGGGAGCCAAGTGGTTTTGGTGTACTGATCATTACCTGAAAGAATCATCAAGATTGGGTGAAAAAATGTTTTCTGAGATTTCACGCAACTCTTAGTTTTTTGGAAGCTTGGCAACCCCTTTCCATGAAAGGGATTTTCGCCAGTCTCTGCTTAGGGCTACATCAACAGCAAACAAAGCATAGAGATAGAACTGGAAACTGCTTTATTGTGTCAAGTTTCAAAGAGCTAGCACAAACCGTGTTTGATTTAGAGTTCCAAATACATGTATCCCTATAGGAGAAAACAGAGTGAAACCTAAAAATGAAAACGGTTACTGCAAACGAACGGTTTAACCTAGAAGAACGAATTTTGGTGAGCCAAGTGGTTTTGGTGTACTGATCATTACCTGAAAGAATCATCAAGATTGGGTGAAAAAATGTTTGCTGAGATTTCAGCCAACTCGTAGTTTTTTGGAAGCTTGGCAACCCATTTCCATGAAAGTGATTTTCGCCAGTCTCTGCTTAGGGCTACATCAACAGCAAACAAAGCATAGAGATAGAACTTGAAACTGCTTTATTGTGTCAAGTTTCAAAGAGCTAGCACAAACCGTGTTTGATTTAGAGTTCCAAATACATGTATCCCTATAGGAGAAAACAGAGTGAAACCTAAAAATGAAAACGGTTACTGCAAACGAACGGTTTAACCTAGAAGAACGAAATTTGTGAGCCAAGTGGTTTTGGTGTACTGATCATTACCTGAAAGAATCATCAAGATTGGGTGAAAAAATGTTTGCTGAGATTTCAGGCAACTCGTAGTTTTTTTGAAGCTTGGCAACCCCTTTCCATGAAAGGGATTTTCGCCAGTCTCTGCTTAGGTCTACATCAACAGCAAACAAAGAATAGAGATAGAACTTGAAACTGCTTTATTATGTCAAGTTTCAAAGAGCTAGCACAAACCGTGTTTGATTTAGAGTTCCAAATACATGAATCTCTATAGAGAAAACACATTGAAACCTAAATATGAAAACGGTTACTGCAAACGAACGGTTTAACCTAGAGGAACAAAATTTGGTGAGCCAAGTGGTTTTGGTGTACTGATCATTACGTTAAAGAATCACCAAGATTGGGTGAAAAAATGTTGCTGAGATTTTAGGAAACTCGTAGTTTTTTGGAAGCTTGGCAACCCCTTTCCATGAAAGTGATTTTCGCCAGTCTCTGCTTAAGGCTACATCAACAGCAAACAAAGCATAGAGATAGAACTGGAAACCGGTTTATTGTGTCAAGTTTCAAAGAGCTAGCACAAACCGTGTTTGATTTAGAGTTCCAAATACATGTATCCCTATAGGAGAAAACAGAGTGAAACCTAAAAATGAAAACGGTTACTGCAAACGAACGGTTTAACCTAGAAGAACGAAATTTGGTGAGCCAAGTGGTTTTGGTGTACTGATCATTACATGAAAGAATCATCAAGATTGGGTGAAAAAATGTTTGCTGAGATTTCAGGCAACTCGTAGTTTTTTGGAAGCTTGGCAACCCCTTTCCATGAAAGTGATTTTCGCCAGTCTCTGCTTCGGGCTACATCAACAGCAAACAAAGGATAGAGTTAGAACTTGAAACTTCTTTATTGTGTCAAGTTTCAAAAGAGCTAGCACGAACCGTGTTTGATTTAGAGTTCCAAATACATGTATCCCTATAGGAGAAAACAGAGTGAAACCTAAAAATGAAAACGGTTACTGCAAACGAACGGGTTAACCTAGAAGGAGGAAATTTGGTGAGCCAAGTTGTTTTGGTGTACTGATTATTACCTGAAAGAATCATCAAGATTGGGTGAAAAATGTTTGCTGAGATTTCAGGAAACTCGTAGTTTTTTGGAAGCTTGGCAACCCCTTTCCATGAAAGTGATTTTCGCCAGTCTCTGCTTAGGGCTACATCAACAGCAAACAAACCATAGAGATAGAACTGGAAACTGCTTTATTGAGTCAAGTTTCAAAGAGCTAGCACAAACCGTGTTTGATTTAGAGTTCCAAATACATGTATCCCTATAGGAGAAAACAGAGTGAAACCAAAAAATGAAAACGGTTACTGCAAACGAACGGTTTAACCTAGAAGAACGAAATTTGGTGAGCCAAGTGGTTTTGGTGTACTGATCATTACCTGAAAGAATCATCAAGATTGGGTGAAAAAATGTTTGCTGAGATTTCAGGAAACTCGTAGTTTTTTGGAAGGTTTTGCAACCCCTTTCCATGTAAATGATTTTCGCCAGTGTCTGCTAAGGCTACATCAACAGCAAACAAAGCATAGAGATAGAACTTGAAACTGCTTTATTGTGTCAAGTCTCAAAGAGCTAGCACAAACCGTGTTTGATTTAGAGTTCCAAATACATGTATCCATATAGGAGAAAACAGAGTGAAACCTAAAAATGAAAACGGTTACTGCAAACGAACGGTTTAACCTAGAAGAACAAAATTTGGTGAGCCAAGTGGTTTTGGTGTACTGATCATTACCTGAAAGAATCATCAAGATTGGGTGAAAAAATGTTTGCTGAGATTTCAGCCAACTCGTAGTTTTTTGGAAGCTTGGCAACCCCTTTCTTTGAAAGTGATTTTCGCCAGGCTCTGCTTAGGGCTACATCAACAGCAAACAAAGCATAGAGATAGAACTGGAAACTGCTTTATTGTGTCAAGTTTCAAAGAGCTAGCACAAACCGTGTTTGATTTAGAGTTCCAAATACATGTATCCCTATAGGAGAAAACAGAGTGAAACCTAAAAATGAAAACGGTTACTGCAAACGAACGGTTTAACCTAGAAGAACGAAATTTGGTGAGCCAAGTGGTTTTGGTGTACTGATCATTACATGAAAGAATCATCAAGATTGGGTGAAAAAATGTTTGCTGAGATTTCAGGCAACTCGTAGTTTTTTGGAAGCTTGGCAACCCCTTTCCATGAAAGTGATTTTCGCCAGTCTCTGCTTAGGGCTACATCAACAGCAAACAAAGGATAGAGATAGAACTTGAAACTTCTTTATTGTGTCAAGTTTCAAAGAGCTAGCACAAACCGTGTTTGATTAAGAGTTCCAAATACATGTATCCCTATAGGATAAAAAATAGTGAAACCTAAAAATAAAAACGGTTACTGCAAACGAACGGGTTAACCTAGAAGGAGGAAATTTGGTGAGCCAAGTTGTTTTGGTGTACTGATCATTACCTGAAAGAATCATCAAGATTGGGTGAAAAAATGTTTGCTGAGATTTCAGGAAACTCGTAGTTTTTTGGAAGCTTGGCAACCCCTTTCCATGAAAGTGATTTTCGCCAGTCTCTGCTTAGGGCTACATCAACAGCAAACAAACCATAGAGATAGAACTGTAAACTGCTTTATTGAGTCAAGTTTCAAAGAGCTAGCACAAACCGTGTTTGATTTAGAGTTCCAAATACATGTATCCCTATAGGAGAAAACAGAGTGAAACCAAAAAATGAAAACGGTTACTGCAAACGAACGGTTTAACCTAGAAGAACGAAATTTGGTGAGCCAAGTGGTTTTGGTGTACTGATCATTACCTGAAAGAATCATCAAGATTGGGTGAAAAAATGTTTGCTGAGATTTCACGAAACTCGTAGTTTTTTGGAAGTTTTGCAACCCCTTTCCATGTAAATGATTTTCGCCAGTGTCTGCTAAGGGCTACATCAACAGCAAACAAAGCATAGAGATAGAACTTGAAACTGCTTTATTGTGTCAATTCTCAAAGAGCTAGCACAAACCGTGTTTGATTTAGAGTTCCAAATACATGTATCCATATAGGAGAAACAGAGTGAAACCTAAAAATGAAAACGGTTACTGCAAACGAACGGTTTAACCTAGAAGAACGAAATTTGGTGAGCCAAGTGGTTTTGGTGTACTGATCATTATCTGAAAGAATCATCAAGATTGGGTGAAAAAATGTTTGCTGAGATTTCAGGCAACTCGTAGTTTTTTGGAAGCTTGGCAACCCCTTTCCATGAAAGGGATTTATGCCAGTCTCTGCTTAGGGCTACATCAACAACAAACAAAGAATAGAGATAGAACTGGAAACTGCTTTATTGTGTCAACTTTCAAAGAGCTAGCACAATCCGTGTTTGATTTAGAGTTCCAAATACATGTATCCCTATAGGAGAAAACAGAGTGAAACCTAAAAATGAAAACGGTTACTGCAAACGAACGGGTAAACCTAGAACAACAAAATTTGGTGAGCCAAGTGGTTTTGGTATACTGATGATTACCTGAAAGAATCATCAAGATTGGGTGAAAAAATGTTTGCTGAGATTTCAGGCAACTCGTAGTTTTTTGGAAGCTTGGCAACCCCTTTCCATGAAAGTGATTTTCGCCAGTCTCTGATTAGGGCTACATCAACAGCAAACAAAGCATAGAGATAGAACTTGAAACTGCTTTATTGTGTCAAGTTTCAAAGAGCTAGCACAAACCGTGTTTGATTTAGAGTTCCAAATACATGTATTCCTATATGAGAAAACAGAGTGAAACCTAAAAATGAAAACGGTTACTGTAAATGAACGGTTTAACCTAGAAGAACGAAATTTGGTGAGCCAAGTGGTTTTGGTGTACTGATCATTACCTGAAAGAATCATCAAGATTGGGTGAAAAAATGTTTGCTGAGATTTCAGGCAACTCGTAGTTTTTTGGAAGCTTGGCATCCCCTTTCCATGAAAGTGATTTTCGCCAGTCTCTGCTTAGGGCTACATCAACAGCAAACAAACCATAGAGATAGAACTTGAAACTGCTTTATTGTGTCAAGTTTCAAAGAGCTAGCACAAACTGTGTTTGATTTAGAGTTCCAAATACATGTATCCCTATAGGAGAAAACAGAGTGAAACCTAAAAATGAAAACGGTTACTGCAAACGAACGGTTTATCCTAGAAGAACGAAATTTGGTGAGCCAAGTGGTTTTGGTGTACTGATCATTACCTGAAAGAATCATCAAGATTGGGTGAAAAATGTTTGCTGAAATTTTAGGCAACTCGTAGTTTTTTGGAAGCTTGGCAACCCATTTCCATGAAAGTGATTTTCGCCAGTCTCTGCTTAGGGCTACATCAACAGCAAACAAAGCATAGAGATGGAACTTGAAACTGCTTTATTGTGTCAAGTTTCAAAGAGCTAGCACAAACCATGTTTGATTTAGAGTTCCAAACACATGTATCCCTATAGGAGAAAACAGAGTGAAACCTAAAAATGAAAACGGTTACTGCAAACGAACGGTTTGACATAGAAGAACGAAATTTGGTGAGCCAAGTGGTTTTGGTGTACTGATCATTACCTGAAAGAATCATCAAGATTGCGTGAAAAAATGTTTGCTGAGATTTCAGGCAACTCGTAGTTTTTTGGAAGCTTGGCAACCCCTTTCCATGAAAGGGATTTTCGCCAGTATCTGCTTAGGGCTACATCAAAAGCAAACAAAGCGTAGAGATAGAACTGGAAACTTCTTTATTGTGTCAAGTTTCAAAGAGCTAGCACAACCGTGTTTGATTTAGAGTTCCAAATACATGTATCCCTATAGGAGAAAACAGAGTGAATCCTAAAAATGAAAACGGTTACTGCAAACGAACGGTTTAACCTAGAAGAACGAAATTGGGTGAGCCAAGTGGTTTTGGTGTACTGATCATTACCTGAAAGAATCATCAAGAATGGGTGAAAAAATGTTTGCTGAGATTTCAGGCAACTCGTAGTTTTTTGGAAGCTTGGCAACCTCTTTCAATGAAAGGGAATTTCGCCAGTCTCTGCTTAGGGCTACATCAACAGCAAACAAAACATAGAGATAGAACTTGAAACTGCTTTATTGTGTCAAGTTTCAAAGAGCTAGCATAAACCGTGATTGATTTAGAGTTCCAAATACATGTATCCCTATAGGAGAAAACAGAGTGAAACCTAAAAATGAAAACGGTTACTGCAAACGAACGGTTTAACCTTGAAGAACGAAATTTGGTGAGCCAAGTGGTTTTGGTGTACTGATCATTACCTGAAAGAATCATCAAGATTGGGTGAAAAAATGTTTGCTGAGATTTCAGGCAACTCGTAGTTTTTTGGAAGCTTGGCAACCCCTTTCCATTAAAGGGATTTTCGCCAGTCTCTGCTTAGGGCTACATCAACAGCAAACAAACCATAGAGATAGAACTTGAAACTGCTTTATTTTGTGAAGTTTCAAGAAGCTAGCACAAACCGTGTTTGATTAAGAGTTCCAAATACATGTATCTCTATAGGAGAAAACAGAGTGAAACCTAAAAATGAAAACGGTTACTGCAAATGAACGGTTTAACCTAGAAGATCGAAATTTGGTGAGGCAAGTGGATTTGGTGTACTGATCATTACCTGAAAGAATCATCAAGATTGGGTGAAAAAATGTTTGCTGAGATTTCAGGCAACTCGTAGTTTTTGGAAGCTTGGCAACCCCTTTCCATGAAAGTGATTTTCGCCAGTCTCTGCTTAGGGCTACATCAACAGCAAACAAACCATAGTGATAGAACTTGAAACTGCTTTATTGTGTCAAGTTTCAAAAAGTTAGCACAAACCGTGTTTGATTTAGAGTTCCAAATACATGTATCCCTATAGGAGAAAACAGAGTGAAACCTAAAAATGAAAACGGTTACTGCAAACGAATGGTTTAACCTAGAAGAACGAAATTTGGTGAGCCAAGTGGTTTTGGTGTACTAATCATTACCTGAAAGAATCATCAAGATTGGGTGAAAAAATGTTTGCTGAGATTTCAGGAAACTCGTAGTTTTTTGGAAGCTTGGCAACCCCTTTCCATGAAAGGGATTTTCGCCAGTCTCTGCTTAGGGCTACATCAACAGCAAACCAAGCATAGAGATAGAACTTTAAACTGCTTTATTGTTTCAAGTTTCAAAGAGCTAGCACAAACCCTGTTTGATTTAGAGTTCCAAATACAGGTATCCCTATAGGAGAAAACAGAGTGAAAGCTAAAAATGAAAACGGTTACTGCAAACGAACGGTTTAACCTAGAAGAACGAAATTTGGTGAGCCAAGTGGTTTTGGTGTACTGATCATTACCTGAAAGAATCATCAAGATTTGGTGAAAAAATGTTTGCTGAGATTTCAGGCAACTCCTACGTTTTTTGGAAGTTGGCAACCCCTTTCCATGAAAGTGATTTTCGCCAGTCTCTGCTTAGGGGTACATCAACAGCAAACAAAGCATAGAGATAGAACCTTGAAACTGCTTTATTGTTTCAAGTTTCTAAGAGCTAGCATAAACCGTGTTTCATTTAGAGTTCCAAATACATGTATCCCTATAGGAGAAAACAGAGTGAAACCTAAAAATGAAAACGGTTAATGCAAACTAAAGGTTTAACCTTGAAGAACGAAATTTGGTGAGCCAAGTGGTTTTGGTGTACTGATCATTACCTGGGAGAATCATCAATATTGGGTGAAAAAATGTTTGCTGAGATTTCAGGCAACTCATAGTTTTTTGGAAGCTTGGCAACCCCTTTCCATGACACTGATGTTCGACAGTGTCTGCTTAGGGCTACATCAACAGCAAACAAAGCATAGAGATAGAACTTGAAACTGCTTTATTGTGTCAAGTTTCAAAGAGCTAGCACAAACCGTGTTTGATTTAGAGTTCCAAATACATGTATCCCTATAGGAGAAAACAGAGTGAAACCTAAAAATGAAAACGGTTACTGCAAACGAACGGTTTAACCTAGAAGAACGAAATTTGGTGAGCCAAGTGGTTTTGGTGTACTGATCATTACCTGAAAGAATCATCAAGATTGGGTGAAAAAATGTTTGCTGAGATTACAGCCAACTCGTAGTTTTTTAGGAAGCTTGGCAACCCCATTCCATGAAAGGATTTTCGCCAGTCTCTGCTTAGGGCTACATCAACAGCAAACAAAGCATAGAGATAGAACTTGAAACTGCTTTATTGTGTCAAGTTTCAAAGAGCTAGCACAAACCGTGTTTGATTTAGAGTTCCAAATACATGTATCCCTATAGGAGAAAACAGAGTGAAACCTCAAAAATGAAAACGGTTACTGCAAACGAACGGTTTAACCTAGAAGAACGAAACTTGGTGAGCCAAGTGGTTTTGGTGTACTGATCATTACCTGAAAGAATCATCAAGATTGGGTGAAAAAATGTTTGCTGAGATTTCAGGCAACTCGTAGTTTTTTGGAAGCTTGGCAACCCCTTTCCATGAAAGGGATTTTCGCCAGTCTCTGCTTAGGGCTACATCAACAGCAAACAAAGCATAGAGAAAGAACTTGAAACTGCTTTATTGTGTCAAGTTTCAAAGAGCTTGCCCAAACCGTGTTTGATTTAGAGTTCTAAATTCATGTATCCCTATAGGAGAAAACAGATTGAAACCTAAAAATTAAAACGGTTACTGCAAACGAACGGTTTAACCTAGAATAACGAAATTTGGTGAGCCAAGTGGTTTTGGTGTACTGATCATTACCTGAAAGAATCATCAAGATTGGGTGAAAAAATGTTTGCTGAGATTTCTGTCAACTCGTAGTTTTTTGGAAGCTTGGCAACCCCTTTCCATGACAGTGATTTTCGCCAGTCTCTGCTTAGGGCTACATCAACAGCAAACAAAGCATAGAGATAGAACTTGAAACTGCTTTATTGTGTCAACTTTCAAAGAGCTAGCACAAACCGTGTTTGATTTAGAGTCCCCAAACACATGTATCCCTATAGGAGAAAACAGAGTGAAACCTAAAAATGAAAACGGTTACTGCAAAAGAACGGTTTAACCAAGAAGAACGAAATTTGGGTGAGCCAAGTGGTTTTGGTGTACTGATCATTACCTGAAAGAATCATCAAGATTGGGTGAAAAAATGTTTGCTGAGATTTCAGGCAACTCGTAGTTTTTTGGAAGCTTGGCAACCCCTTTAAATGAAAGGGATTTTCGCCAGTCTCTGCTTAGGGCTACATAAACAGCAAACAAAGCATCGAGATAGAACTGGAAACTGCTTTTTTATGTCAAGTTTAAAAGAGCTAGCACAAACCGTGTTTGATTTAGAGTTCCAAATACATGTATCCCTATGGGAGAAAACAGAGAGAAACCTAAAAATGTAAACGGTTACTGCAAACGAATGGTTTAACCTAGAAGAACGAAATTTGGTTGAGCCAAGTGGCTTTTGGTGTACTGATCATTACCTGAAAGAATCATCAAGATTGGGTGAAAAAATGTTTGCTGAGATTTCAGGCAACTCGTAGTTTTTTGGAAGCTTGGCAACCCGTTTCCATGAAAGGAATTTTCGCCAGTCTCTGCTTAGGGCTACATCAACAGCAAACAAACCATAGAGATAGAACTTGAAACTGCTTTATTGTGTCAAGTTTCAAGAAGCTAGCACAAACCTTGTTTGATTTAGAGTTCCAAATACACGTATCCCTGTAGGAGAAAACAGAGTGAAACCTAAAAATGAAAACGGTTACTGCAAACGAACGGTTTAACCTAGAAGAACAAAATTTGGTGAGCCAAGTGGTTTTGTTGTACTGATCATTACCTGAAAGAATCATCAAGATTGGGTGAAAAATGTTTGCTGAGATTTCAGGCAACTCGTAGTTTTTTGGAAGCTTGGCAACCCCTTTCCATGACAGTGATTTTCGCCTTGTCTGCTTAGGGCTACATCAACAGCAAACAAAGCATAGAGATAGAACTTGAAACTGCTTTATTGTGTCAAGTTTCAAAGACCTAGCACAAACCGTGTTTGATTTAGAGTTCCAAATACATGTATCCCTATAGGAGAAAACAGAGTGAAACCTAAAAATTAAAACGGTTACTGCAAATGAACGGTTTAACCTAGAAGAACGAAATTTGGTGAGCCAAGTGGTTTTGGTGTACTGATCATTACCTGAAAGAATCATCAAGATTGGGTGAAAAAATGTTTGCTGAGATTTCAGGCAACTCGTAGTTTTTTGGAAGCTTGGCAACCCCTTTCCATGAAAGGGATTTTCGCCAGTCTCTGCTTAGGGCTACATCAACAGCAAACAAAGCATAGAGATAGAACTTGAAACTGCTTTATTGTGTCAAGTTTCAAAGAGCTAGCACAAACCGTGTTTGATTTAGAGTTCTAAATTCATGTATCCCTATAGGAGAAAACAGAGTGAAACCTAAAAATGAAAACGGTTACTGCAAACGAACGGTTTCACCTAGAAGAACGAAATTTGGTGAGCCAAGTGGTTTTGGTGTACTGATCATTACCTGAAAGAATCATCAAGATTGGGTGAAAAAAATGTTTGCTGAGATTTCTGTCAACTCGTAGTTTTTTGGAAGCTTGGCAACCCCTTTCCATGACAGTGATTTTCGCCAATCTCTGCTTAGGGCTACATCAACAGCAAGCAAAGCATAGAGATAGAACTTGAAACTGCTTTATTGTGTACACAAACCGTGTTTGATTTAGAGTTCCAAATACTTGTATCCCTATAGAAGAAAACAGAGTGAAACCTAAAAATGAAAACGGTTACTGCAAACGAACGGTTTAACCTAGAAGAACGAAATTTGGTGAGCCAAGTGGTTTTGGTGTACTGATCATTACCTGAAAGAATCATCAAGATTGGGTGAAAAAATGTTGGCTGAGATTTCAGGCAACTCGTAGTTTTTTGGAAGCTTGGCAACGCCTTTCCATGAAAGTGATTTTCGCCAGTCTCTGCTTAGGGCTACATCAACAACAAACAAACCATAGAGATAGAACTGGAGACGGCTTTATTGTGTCAAGTTTCAAAGAGCTAGCAGAAACCGTGTTTTATTTAGAGTTCCAAATACATGTATCCCTATAGGAGAAAACAGAGTGAAACCTAAAAATGAAAACGGTTACTGCAAACGAACGGTTTTACCTAGAACAACGAAATTTGGTGAGCCAAGTGGTTTTGGTGTACTGATCATTATCTGAAAGAATCATCAAGATTGGCTGAGAAAATGTTTGCTGAGATTTCAGGCAACTCGTAGTTTTTTGGAAGCTTGGCAACCCCTTTCCATGAAAGTGATTTTCGCCAGTCTCTGCTTAGGGCTACATCAACAGCAAACAAAGCATAGAGATAGAACTTGAAACTGCTTTATTGTGTCAAGTTTCAAAGAGCTAGCACAAACCGTGTTTGATTTAGAGTTCCAAATACATGTATCCCTATAGGAGAAAACAGAGTGAAACCTAAAAATGAAAACGGTTACTGCAAACGAACGGTTTAACCTAGAAGAACGAAATTTGGTGAGCCAAGTGGTTTTGGTGTACTGATCATTACCTGAAAGAATCATCGAGATTGGCTGAGAAAATGTTTGCTGAGATTTCAGGCAACTCGTAGTTTTTTGGAAGCTTGGCAACCCCTTTCCATGAAAGGGATTTTCGCCAGTCTCTGCTTAGGGCTACATCAACAGCAGACAAAGCATAGAGATAGAACTTGAAACTGCTTTATTGTGTCAAGTTTCAAAGAGCTAGCACAAACCGTGTTTGATTTAGAGTTCCAAATACATGTATCCCTATAGGAGAAAACAGAGTGAAACCTAAAAATGAAAACGGTTACTGCAAACGAACGGTTTAACCTAGAAGAACGAAATTTGGTGAGCCAAGTGGTTTTGGTGTACTGATCATTACCTGAAAGAATCATCAAGATTGGGTGAAAAAATGTTGGCTAAGATTTCAGGCAACTCGTAGTTTTTTGGAAGCTTGGCAACCCCTTTTCATGAAAAAGATTTTCGCCAGTCTCTGCTTAGGGCTACATCAACAACAAACAAACCATAGAGATAGAACTGGAGACTGCTTTATTTTGTCAAGTTTCAAAGAGCTAGCAGAAACCGTGTTTGATTTACAGTTCCAAATACATGTATCTCTATAGGAGAAAACAGAGTGAAACCTAAAAATGAAAACGGTTACTGCAAACGAACGGTTTTACCTAGAAGAACGAAATTTGGTGAGCCAAGTGGTTTTGGTGTACTGATCATTACCTGAAAGAATCATCAAGATTGGGTGAAAAAATGTTGGCTGAGATTTCAGACAACTCGTAGTTTTTTGTAAGCATGGCAAACCCTTTCCATGAAAGGGATTTTCGCCAGTCTCTGCTTAGGGCTACATCAACAGCAAACAAAGCATAGAGATAGAACTTGAAACTGCTTTATTGTGTCAAGTTTCAGAGAGCTAGCACAAACCGTGTTTCATTTAGAGTTCCAAATACATGTATCCTTATAGGAGAAAAGAGAGTGAAACCTAAAAATGAAAACGGTTACTGCAAACGAACGGTTTAACCTAGAAGAACGAAATTTGGTGAGCCAAGTGGTTTTGGTGTACTGATCATTACCTGAAAGAATCATCAAGATTGGGTGAAAAAATGTTTGCTGAGAACTCAGGCAACTCGTAGTTTTTTGGAAGCTTGGCAACCCCTTTCCATGAAAGTGATTTTCGCCAGTCTCTGCTTAGGGCTACATCAACAGCAAACAAAGCATAGAGATAGAACTTGAAACTGCTTTATTGTGTCAAGTTTCAAAGAGCTAGCACAAACCATGTTTGATTTAGAGTTCCAAATACATGTATCCCTATAGGAGAAAACAGAGTGAAACCTAAAAATGAAAATGGTTACTGCAAACGAACGGTTTAACCTAGAAGAACGAAATTTGGTGAGCCAAGTGGTTTTGGTGTACTGATCATTACCTGAAAGAATCATGAAGATTGGGTGAAAAAATGTTTGCTGAGATTTCAGGCAACTCGTAGTTTTTTGGAAGCTTGGCAACCCCTTTCCATGAAAGTGATTTTCGCCAGTCTCTGCTTAGGGCTACATCAACAGCAAACAAAGCATAGAGATAGAACTTGAAACTGCTTTATTGTGTCAAGTTTCAGAGAGCTAGCCCAAACCGTGTTTGATTTAGAGTTCCAAATACATGTATCCCTATAGGAGAAAACAGAGTGAAACCTAAAAATGAAAGCGGTTACTGCAAACGAACGGTTTAACCTAGAAGAACGAAATTTGGTGAGCCAAGTGGTTTTGGTGTACTGATCATTAGCTGAAAGAATCATCAAGATTGGTTGAAAAAATGTTTGCTGAGATTTCAGGCAACTCATAGTTTTTTGGAAGCTTGGCAACCCCTTTCCATTAAAGTGATTTTTGCCAGTCTCTCCTTAGGGCTACATCAACAGCAAACAAACCATAGAGATAGAACTGGAAACTGCTTTATTGTGTCAAGTTTCAAAGAGCTAGCACAAACCGTGTTTGATTTAGAGTTCCAAATACATGTATCCCTATAGGAGAAAACAGAGTGAAACCTAAAAAATGAAAACGGTTACTAAAAACGAACGGTTTAACCTAGAAGAACGAAATTTGGTGAGCCAATTGGTTTTGGTGTACTGATCATTACCTGAAAGAATCATCAAGATTTGGTGCAAAAATGTTTGCTGAGATTTCAGGAAACTAGTAGTTTTTTTGGAAGATTGGCAACCCCTTTCCATGAAAGTGATTTTCGCCAGTCTCTGCTTAGGGCTACATCAACAGCAAACAAAGCATAGAGATAGAACTTGAAACTGCTTTATTGTGTCAAGTTTCAAAGAGCTAGCACAAACCATGTTTGATTTAATGTTCCAAATACATGTATCCCTATAGGAGAAAACAGAGTGAAACCTAAAAATGAAAACGGTTACTGCAAACGAACGGTTTAACCTAGAAGAACGAAATTTGGTGAGCCAAGTGGTTTTGGTGTACTGATCATTACCTGAAAGAATCATCAAGATTGGGTGAAAAAATGTTTGCTGAGATTTCAGGCAACTCGTAGTTTTTTGGAAGCTTGGCAACCCCTTTCCATGAAAGTGATTTTCGCCAGTCTCTGCTTAGGGCTACATCAACAGCAAACAAACCATAGAGATAGAACAGGAAACTGCTTTATTGTGTCAAGTTTCAAAGAGCTAGCATAAACCGCGTTTGATTTAGAGTTCCAAATATATGTATCCCTATAGGAGAAAACAGAGTGAAACCTAAA
This sequence comes from Ictidomys tridecemlineatus, assembly GCF_052094955.1. NCBI lineage: Eukaryota > Metazoa > Chordata > Mammalia > Rodentia > Sciuridae > Ictidomys > Ictidomys tridecemlineatus. The sequence goes on from NW_027521213.1 coordinate 64,845, forward strand.
AATGAAAACGGTTACTGCAAACGAACGGTTTAACCTAGAAGAACGAAATTTGGTGAGCCAAGTGGTTTTGGTGTACTGATCATTACCTGAAAGAATCATCAAGATTGGGTGAAAAAATGTTTGCTGAGATTTCAGGAAACTCGTAGTTTTTTGGAAGCTTGGCAACCCCTTTCCATGAAAGTGATTTTCGCCAGTCTCTGTTTAGGGCTACAACAACAGCAAACAAAGCATAGAGATAGAACTTGAAACTGCTTTATTGTGTCAAGTTTCAAAGAGCTAGCAGAAACCGTGTTTGATTTAGAGTTCCAAATACATGTATCCCTATAGGAGAAAACAGAGTGAAACATAAAAATGAAAACGGTTACTGCAAACGAACGGTTTAACCTAGAAGAACGAAATTTGGTGAGCCAAGTGGCTTTGGTGTGCTAATCATTACCTGAAAGAATCATCAAGATTGGGTGAAAAAATGTTTGCTGAGATTTCAGGCAACTAGTAGTTTTTTGGAAGCTTGGCAACCCCTTTTCATGAAAGTGATTTTCGCCAGTCTCTGTTTAGGGCTACAACAACAGCAAACAAAGCATAGAGGTAGAACTTGAAACTGCTTTACTGTGGCCAGTTTCAAAGAGCTAGCACAAACCGTGTTTGATTTAGAGTTCCAAATACATGTATTTCTATAGGAGAAAACAGAGTGAAACCTAAAAATGAAAACATTTACTGCAAACGAACGGTTTAACCTAGAAGAACGAAATTTGGTGAGTGAAGTGGTTTTGGTGTACTGATCATTACCTGAAAGAATCATCAAGATTGGGTGAAAAATAGTTTGCTGAGATTTCAGGCAACTTGTAGTTTTTTGGAAGCTCTGCAACCCCTTTCCATGAAAGTGATTTTCGCCAGTCTCTGCTTAGGGCTACATCAACAGCAAACAAACCATAGCGAGAGAACTTGAAACTGCTTTATTGTGTCAAGTTTCAAAGAGCTAGCACAAACCGTTTTTGATTTAGAGTTCCAAATACATGTATCCTTATAGGAGAAAACAGAGTGAAACCTAAAAATGAAAACGGTTACTGCAAACGAACGGTTTAACCTAGAAGAACGAAATTTTGTGAGCCAAGTGGTTTTGGTGTACTGATCATTACCTGAAAGAATCATCAAGATTGGGTCAAATAATGTTTGCTGAGATTTCAGGCAACTCGTAGTTTTTTGGAAGCTTGGCAACCCCTTTCCATGAAAGTGATTTTCGCCAGTCTCTGCTTAGGGATACATCAACAGCAAACAAACCATAGAGATAGAACTTGAAACTGCTTTATTGTGTCAAGTTTCAAAGAGCTAGCACAAACCGTGTTTTATTTAGAGTTTCAAATACATGTATCCCTATAGGAGAAAACAGAGTGAAACCTAAAAATGAAAACGGTTACTGCAAACGAACGGTTTAACCTAGAAGACCGAAATTGGGTGAGCCAAGTGGTTTTGGTGTACTGATCATTACCTGAAAGAATCATCAAGATTGGGTGAAAAAATGTTTGCTGAGATTTCAGGCAACTCGTAGATTTTTGGAAGCTCTGCAACCCCTTTCCATGAAAGTGATTTTCGCCAGTCCCTGCTTAGGGCTACATCAATAGCAAACAAACCATAGAGAGAGAACTTGAAACTGCTGTATTGTGTCAAGTTTCAAAGAGCTAGCACAAACCGTGTTTGATTTAGAGTTCCAAATACATGTATCCCTATAGGAGAAAACAGAGTGAAACCTAAAAATGAAAACGGTTACTGCAAACGAACGGTTTAACCTAGAAGAACGAAATTTGTTGAGCCAAGTGGTTTTGGTGTACTGATCATTACCTGAAAGAATCATCATGATTGGGTGAAAAAATGTTGGCTGAGATTTCAGGCAACTCGTAGTTTTTTGGAAGCTTGGCAAACCCTTTCCATGAAAGTGATTTTCGCCAGTCTCTGCTTAGGGCTACATGAACAGCAAACAAAGCATAGAGATAGAACTTGAAACTGCTTTATTGTGTCAAGTTTCAAAGAGGTAGCACAAACCGTGTTTGATTTAGAGTTCCAAATACATGTATCCCTATAGGAGAAAAGAGAGTGAAACCTAAAAATGTAAACGGTTACTGCAAATGAACGGTTTAACCTAGAGGAACGATATTTGGTGAGCCAAGTGGTTTTGGTGTACTGATCATTACCTGAAAGAATCATCAAGATTGGGTGAAAAAATGTTGGCTGAGATTTCTGGCAACTCGTAGTTTTTTGGAAGCTTGGCAACCTCTTTCCATGAAAGTGATTTTCGCCAGTCTCTGCTTAGGGCAACATCAACAGCAAACAAAGCATAGAGATAGAACTTGAAACTGCTTTATTGTGTTAAGTTTCAAAGAGCTAGCACAAACCGTGTTTGATTTAGAGTTCCAAATACATGTATCCCTATAGAAGAAAACAGAGTGAAAATTAAAAATGAAAACGGTTACTGCAAACGAACGGTTTACCTAGAAGAATGAAATTTTGTGAGCAAAGTGGTTTTTGTGTACTGATCATTACCTGAAAGAATCATCAAGATTGGGTGAAAAAATATTTGCTGAGATTTCAGGCAACTCGTAGTTTTTTGGAAGCTAGCAACCCCTTTCCATGAAAGTGATTTTCGCCAGTCTCTGCT